>NW_015390234.1:10736-44919 GCF_001527695.2 Protobothrops mucrosquamatus
CACATATACATATTATATATAGGTTGAAATTCTGATTGGTAATCATTCAGTTAAAGAATGTATAACTATAAAAAGGATTTTTTTTAGGGTGGGCTAGTTCTATAAATTTTACATTTACTATCAAATTTGATATGCAATACAGATGGTACCTCTGGGCAGAATGTACTATATTAAATATTTGCAGAAGATTAAAAACCTAATATATTTTCACCCAGTGGATGAAATGTCACATAACATGAAACTTCGCTGGTCACTGGTCACATTGTGGTCCCTTGAACTGGCTATGTTAACAGCCAATAAATAACTGAATCCAATTTGGCTTTGACAGAAGGAATTTGATGCAAAATACCACAACTGATTACAGTCTGCATTTTAAGTAGGGATCCATACATTCAAGACAAACCTAATTCCTTCACCAATGTATAGATTTGTATCAATAACTGAACTACAAAAACAAAATATTTGTTATTTGATCTTTGCTACAAATAAAATCATTATTCCTATGTGCGCTAAAGTTGTATGCAAAATTAGAATCATTAACTTGATGTCACTTTCCTGGAAAAAAACAAAATAATGGAAGAAAATGGATTTTGAAATAAAACATTTTTTTCTGAAGCAGATGAGGAAGAAAAGATTTCAAATTAGATAGAATCAACCTACATTTGATGGATTTTTGTACATTTTTTTTAAAATTGCAAATCATGCCACAATATTTTGTACAAAGTGGATTTGGGCAAACAAGTTTCCAATATACATGTAAGTTCAGGATTGCAAAAAGACTGTGTTTGTATAAAAATCCATAAACATGTTATAAGCCTCTGCTATTTCTTTATATGAAACAAAGAAAAAAATCCAGAGTTCTTAAAATTTAGTTTCTTGGCAGACTGTCTAATTTTAATCATTTTGATCACGATGTCTCTTTCTTTATATTCTTCTAAGTAAAAAAGAAAATAACAACCCAACAATCTCTAAATAAAATAAGCCATTTGTTTGTTGATATATCTATTTATTTAATAGCATTTTATCCACTGTTCCAATGTGAAAACTACTGCAAAGGACAGAACAGAGTTAAAAAAAGAAAAGAGGAAGGGGAGTTTGTTATTATCTGCCAGATAGCCTACTCCCAGGTTATTTAGGGTTTTATTTGCCAAAAGCAATAATTCATAATTGTCTTAGCAGCTATTTGGTAGACAGAACTGTTGCTTCAATATTGGCTTAATATGTACATAACAAAATGCTTGATAGAACAACTTCCAGACTCAGCATAAAGGTAGCTTTGCATGCTATCTTTACCCATCACATTAAGATAACCATATTATCTTATTAAAATTAATGTTAGAGTAACTCTGTTTAGGAAGGGATGTAGCTGACCACAGGAAACTGACTTTAGGAGTCATTTTGGGACACTATACATTGATGAATTTGGGAGCAGTGTGTTTCTTTTTCCTAATGGAATACAGTACCATTTTCCTGACTTCCTGTATCAGGCAACCATCTAATCTGTCAGAGTTTCAACTTAGATAGTTATTCCTCATCTACACCATCTCTACCTCCAGACACCGATTCAAAATTTGTCTTGATTCAGAAGTTACAGAGAGGAAGAGCTATCATCATCCTCATCTCAACCAAAAATGGCCTCATATACATGTATATAAAATATTACATTGGGACAAATAGACTTGTGGGAACCATAATACAGCTGTCAAAGGTCAAATTTATCAATACAACTCCTTGAAGCCACTTGTATACCTTAGGAAGGAGTGAAAATCATTGAATTGTTGCTAACTCCAAACTCATGTAGATGACTCAAGAGGAAACTGGTTAATAGTATTAAAATCTATGGAAAGGTAAAAAAGCATCAACAGAATTGTATTACTTTGTACAACTGTCTTATAGAAAGTCATAAAGTCATTCATCAATATGGCCAAAGCTGATTCTGTCCCCATACTGTTTCTGAACACAGTCTGGAAAGAGCTGAGGTAATCTAGATCCTCCATGAACATTATCAATTACCCAGAAGCCAGCCTCCAAAGAATTTTATTCCCCACACACTGAAAAAGGTTGGGGTATGGTCCAGGGAAGGATTTTCCAGGTGTAGCCAAGCCTTGTTTTAGGACTGATCATACCCCCCTGAATTTACAATTTATACAAAGATAACAAAATAAGAGAATAATAGAATGACAGAGTTGAAAGGCATCTTGGACATTGTCTAGTCTAACCCCCTGCTCAAGCAGGACACCCTATATCATTTCTGATAAATGGTTGTCCAGTCCTTTCTTAAAAGCCTCCATTGTTGGAGCACCCACAACTTCTGAAGGCAAATCATTCCACTGGTTTATTGTCCTAACTGTCAGAAAATTTCTCCTTAGTTCTAAGTTGCTTCTCTCCATCCATTGCTTCTTGTCTTGCCTTCCGGTGCTTTGGAAAATAGGTTGACCCCCCTCTTCTTTGTGGCAGCCCCTCAAATATTAGAATACTGCTGTCATGTCACCCCCTAGTTCTTCTTTTCATTAGGCTAGACCAGGGGTAGGCATTGGCTCTTTTATGACTCGTGGACTTCAACTCTCAGAATTCCTGGCTCAGGAATTCTGGGAGTTGAAGTCCACGAGTCATAAAAGAGCCAAGGTTGCCTACCCCTGGGCTAGACATACCCAAGTCCTGCAACCGTTCTTCATATGTTTTAGCTTTCAGGCCCCAAGTCAACTTTGTTGCTCTTCTCTGCACTCTTTCCAGAGTCCCAAAATCTTTTTTTATTGTGGTGATCCAAACTGGATGCAGTGTTCCAAGTGTGGTCTTACCAAGGCGTTATAAATTAGAGGATAAATTAAAAGATTAAGACAAAGATAAATTAGCCATTTGCCAAATCTCTCCAGACAAACCTTCCTCTGAAATAAAATACAGAGGTATTAAGATAGAAATGTGGACTGCTATATGATTTTGTACCCTTAATTCAACCTTAAAGACTGAAAGGGAACCTGGAAGTTGATGATGAGTGAATGTCTGAACAGATAAGGGTGGTGATGATGATGATGCCCTGACGTCAATAAATACTGTGCCAAAGGTAGCATAGCATACAAGGGGAGATACAGTATATGTCTATATTTCCAAAATGTCTTCCTATAAAAATGTGTTTTCATTATTCCTAGTGTTATTTTTCTTCTTCTTTTTATGGCTGTTATGAGCAGCAACTGATTATTATGCATTAATGAATTTTAATGGTAATACTAGATTCAACATTTTTACAGTTTTTTAACCCAAGATTTGTCTGATGGTTGCTTTGCTGCTCAGAGGGAAGTTATTCTTGCATGGCCATTGTAATTGTTTCTGTCAGGATAATGGAAACCTTATGGATGTTTAGCAACATACCTCTGAGAGCATGTAACCTTGGAGATATGTGTAATGGACCTTTGGATAATGGAAATTCTACACATCACACCTAAAACACTAGAGGACTGTTTCCCCCTCCCCTCTTTCTAATAGCTGTGTTCATTCCAGAACAAAAACTTGCCCTTGGCAAAACAATTTTCTTACATTAATGTTTATATGCAGCACATGAACAAGATATCCTTCAGAACTGTCACATCGTCATTGGCACAAAAGTTTTGTCATTCACGAATGACAGAAAATTATGTTAATAAAGTGTCCTGGGTAATAAAAGGGTATTTGCAAAATGTTTAAAATAAATATTAAACAGGGGCTCCTTGATAACGAAGGGACATTATGAAGGGTAGATTGTATGTGGAGCGAAGGTATGGATGGATATATGTCATTTCAGAGGCTTTCATTTGGAAGCATACACAGAAATTTTTACTCCTCTTGTGGTACAGAGTCAAAAAGCATGGCCCAAGGTCTCCAGACCTTTCTCAGAGTAGGCGACAGGAATAATTAGACCTGGTTTTGCATTCAGGGATTTTTGGATTTTCACAAACTGGCCTAGGAGAGAATTTAAAACCCTTCTTCCAAGCAGATACCAGTCAAAATGAAATAGTTTCTTTGTCTGACTTGAGAGGTCATAGATCTTATACAGGACTGCACCCTTCAATTGGAAAACTGGAAAAGGATGGTATTTTGGATCTTCCTTACCAAATAATGTAAGAAATATAAAACTTAACAAAGTTTGTGTGTGTTTCTTTTTGTCTTCAAATTGGTATTCATTCCTGGGGATTGCCGGGATAAATCCCTGAAGTTTTTGTAGAAAGATTTTATGAAGTGGTTTGCCATTGCCTTCCTCTTCTTGCTGAAAGAGGAGTGACTGGACCAAACTCTTTAAAGCAAATAAGGTGTGTTGAAGGCAGGACTAGAACTCACAAGCTCCTGGTATCTAGCATGGTGACTTAATCTCTGCATCAAACCAGTTCTTTCACAAACCTTATGCCAATCTTCAGACACAAAAAGATAGCTGATAACTTGGCAGGCTTGCCCATAGGAAAAGTTTTTAATGAGAGAGTGTCATATAAAAGCAATGGTGTTAAACCAGCATACATAAAACTGGTATATTTATGGTTCATAGAGAAACAAGGAAAACAGAAATCAGACAAATCAGATTCCAAAACAACTCATCACAGTCAGCTCCACTAACTAGTGGATTATTAATGCTTTATTTGTTTAATAAGACTGAACACAGACAAAAATAATAAAAATAGAAATGGTAAAAACTGTAATAGTAATTAAATAGATTTAATATATAAAGAATATTTGTCATATGTCACTGAATTTTTTTGTACATAAACTGTATCTTAAGGCAATTTGTACCTAAGTCAGCATTACCATCAGTCCTGAATCCATTGTATCAATCTCTTTGAAATATTCAAATGGCAATAGAACTTAGACTTATATACCACTTTACAGTGTTTTACAGCCCTCTATAAGTGGTTTAAGAGTCAGCCATATTGCCCCCTACATTCTGGGTCCTCATTTTAACAACCTCAGAAAGGTGGAAGGCTGAGTCAACCTTGAGCCAGTGAGATTCAAACTGTCAAACTGTTGGCAGTTGGCAGTCAGGAGAATTAGCCTGCAGTACTGCATTATAACCAATGCACCATCTTGGCTCCTATAACTAATATATTGACAATAATTAGGGAATGGGAAATCCATTTCTATTATCCATATTAATTTCCATATAACAGGTATGTTGCTCAAAATAATGTATGTATCCATAAATATTAAAGCTTGTCTTAAAGTCAGATTAATTTATGTAATTACCTCTTTTGCATTTGATTGTATCTCTAATAACACTACGACTTACTCAATTCTTTTTTGCAAAATTGAATGAGATTAATTAAATCTAAGTACTGTTTTTTGTTGAGCTGTACTTTGAAATCAAGTGAGATTTTTATTGGTTACGAACAAAAACAACATTTTCTCATTGATTAAAAAAATCTGGTTATTCTATTCCTTATTCATTCAGTCTTTCAAATGTGCCCATCAAATAAGAGTTATTTAAAAAGAGTGATTGGGTGTTTTCATAATCCCTTCTAATAATTTAGTTGATTCTGAAAATGATGCAGGAAGTTCAGATCAAGATGTCAATAAATGTTGTAATTGTAAATGTTCCTAGTGGGGGACATTCTTTAATATAGAGAACAATAAAAAATCATCATTATTTTCCCCTAATTGCTCTAATGTAAAAATCTCAGCATTTATCTAAATCTTCTCTATAAGTGTTTATTTTTTTTAAAGGCAATTGTTATATATAAAAAAGCATATTTTAAGGTATGAATTACCCATAGTATCAATTTAGTATTAAAAAAGGTTCAAAATACAGTTGCTATAATTTATGTTACAATTTTAACAATATAATAACAAGAATAGATACACTAAATTTATTATATTTTGAACAGTCTGAATAACTAAAGTTTTATATATGTATATTCTAAAATGGCCCAGGAAATACAATTTCGATTAAATTAAAGGTCCAGTCAAAAGGTATGTATAATTCAAAATTATGATTCCATTATTTAAATGTCAGCTACATTTTTTTAAAAAAAGTTCAGAGTCAACGAACCCCATACAGGTTTATGCAGAATTCCATGAAAAACATAAAGCATTCTGGGAATTACAATGATTTTCAGAGTATTTACAGCATCTTACACCAAAGAGTAAGGTTTTGTGACTTCCACCTAACAAGGGCAGAGAAACCTCTTTAAATATATTATTGATGTTCAATGTAACATTTGAGAAACTGTGCTTGACATAAGACACTTAAATAATTGACAAATTCAGTGCATACTGTTTACAAAAAATGATATATTAATGTATAAGTCCTTCTTGCTGCTGGGGATGGTCCATATCAACTTTTGCATGCTTTTTTGTTTTGCAGGGAGATAGCTTCTGAGATGTTGAATCCAGATATGACTAATGACAGTTTAGAAACTTTTCCCAATAGGGCTTTGATTAATCCCCTTTTGAACTAGGTCTCCAGTTCATGTCCATTATAATCCAAAAATATCCTCTTTATCTCTCTGCTACTGGAGCATCAATAGCCAAAGAGGATTAAGTTTGCATCTTTCTGTGGCAGCTGGAAGACACATTTGAGACACCTTTGAAGACACCTCTCTCTTCTTTTCAGTACAAAAGAGATCTACATAACTCTAATGTCTTAACTCTACTATCCATGGATATACTGTACCCTGTTTATAGAAACAACTTTCCTTCCTTCCTTCCTTCCTTCCTTCCTTCCTTCCTTCCTTCCTTCCTTCCTTCCTTCCTTCCTTCCTTCCTTCTTTCCTCCTTCCTTCCTTCCTTCCTTCTTTCCATCCATCCATCCATCCATCCATCCATCCATCCATCCATCCATCCATCCATCCATCTTGTTTAGAGCAAATTTGTATTCTTTATGAAAGAATGATGTTGCAAAATGTTCACAGAAGTTTTTATTGCTGTTGAAATAATGATGACAAGAAATTGTACCAAAAAGTCAATTAAGGTTTAATTTCTTATTAAAGTCAAGGAACTATAGTCAGAATGTAGAGGTAATTAGGAGTCAACTTTCCATGTTGCCTAGCAACTAGGTGATAAAGCTAATATAGTTGGTGTTGATCTTCTTACATACATTCTAATTAAGTACATCCTAGTATTCTCTGATTCTGTCAGGCTTTTTTTTCCCAAAAACAAAAAAAATTAAGTAACCCAACTTTAAGTTTTTAATTTTCTGAAGTTGTTGGCCTTTTCAGATGTTTAGCCAATGCTATTTATTCTGACAAAAAATCCCACATGTTAGGGCTGTAAAGACTTTGAAGATGATTCTAAGTAAGTGCTTCAACCTTCACTTGAGCCAGTAAAGCATATCAAAAAGGGGTGGGGGTTGATTACACGATTACAGTCACCATCTTGATTTTTTTGACCATTCTCTGCTCCCATTGACATCTTTGACATAAGGACAGCACCTATAAAACAGTTTAACTTTTGTGTGCAAGCAAAAAAAATATGTGGCTGATGAAAGAGTTGCATGAGAGCTTTTATTTATGTACGATGTATTTATTACCGTTTAAAAAAGAATCAAAGTAGTTCATTTAGCATAAAATGGAAGGAGGATGAGGATGATAAGTCCTGAAATATTGGCTGTTAAACATGTCCAACTTCATACTTAATAGTTAAATATTAAAAGAAGTCCAGCATGATCACCAGTGGTCAGAATACCTCTTCCTTTCACTGTGTTGTCATATTGCTTCAGGCAGAAGAGTCTACAAATTAAAAGTTAGCAATCCGTGGATGGATAAATGAGATTTATAATCCCCTTTTCCTTTGATGGCACTGTGATAATTGATTCTTACATAATATTTACTCTGAAGTTCCAGAAATGAGCCCCATTAGTGATGCAATGGCTGATGATAATGAAGTTCTATTGACTCTATCAATGTGACTAAGTGGTGACATTTCCTGATTTCCTATGATATATTATTGCTTTGAGTCATATAAGCACAATTACTGTTGACCATAATTGCTGTAGTACTTGGTTAAGTCAACATTAGTATCATCAAGGGTATCTCTACAGTGTCATAATGACTCCCATAAAACTGTCACAGATCTGAGGCCTTTCAGCTGCATTTCAGGTTAGCAAATGCAGTGGAAAGCAGCATAGCACTTCAGCACACGTTTTGAGGACATCCAAAGTAGCATTCAGTGATTTATCCTGAAAATTGGATAAAATGCCAATGACTTGCAGTTCTCCTGGTTTTGGGAATGTGAATGTTTTATTGGAGAGCTAGTCTAGCGTAGTGGTTAAGGCACCAGACAAGAAACTGGGAGGCCATGAGTTCTAGTCCTGATTTAGTCAGAAAGCCAATTAGGCGACCCTGGACCAATCACTCTCTCTCAGCACAAGGAAGAAGGCAATGGTAAACCACTCTGAAGAAAACTGCAAGCAATTGCCAGGACTGACCTGAAGGCACCAAAAAACAAAACAACAAAATCCCTCCAATCCTGGACTAGCAGTGGCCTTTTTAATGTTTACGAAAACTATTCTGAGTAGCATCAACCAGTATATTCAAATATGAGGTATAATAGATGTTTGAGAACATCAGTAGACCCATATGCTCCTGATCTAAACACAATTCATTTGTTAGCTGGTTAGTTTTTTAAATAGCTATTGCTATTAAGCAAAATAATAGATAAGTAAGAGTAATACTCTTGCAAAAATGCATCTGTAAGTGGATTAATCATGTCCAATATTAGGTTTGAACAGTCTGCCTTGACTAGGAATGGTATGTGCTTTGTCTCCCTTTTTTAGGACTCTCTACCTCTCCGTTAACTAACCTGTCGACGGGGGTATGTAATGACCAGACTTTCTTATTACTACACTCCTTTTCGATGTACAGATTGAGTCTACGTTTAGTGAACTAACAGTTACTTGGTTACATCGATCCCTTATAAAACCTTTCTCCAGAGTCTTCCCTTTTATGTCCTTAAGATCTTCTGAAAGGGAAGGAGAAACAAATTGAGATAGTGCCTTATGGGACTTCAGCATAGCATTTTTTTCTAATTCAAGAAACATACAAATAAATGATGAATGGGCATTTGAGAAGTAGCACATCTCTTATGAAAGACTCAGTGTAAAACTGTTTGAAACAGGAACTGTATTTTAGGAAAAAACATAGATTACTCTGGGGCTCTAGCTGCTTACCCAGATTAACTCAATAACTGCAGATAATTTTGATTCTTTGGTCAATGGGAATCCCTAAACCAGTCACACTATGCTGATGGTTTGTGTAATGACTAAAATGTGCACAACCATCTGCACATTATTTTTTGAATAAATGAATCACAGCAATTTAGTTTACAACTGAATCATTTGGGTGCAAGTAAACATCTCCACTGGTAAATGAAAAGATACATAAAGCAAAAGATACATTAAAAGGAAAGAGGTACATTTTTTTAAAGTAATAAGTAGCCAAATGCTTTTCAGTTAATTATGTCATTACTTTATATATATAAAAGCCTGCAGTTTTTACAGCAGCATGGGACAAAGAAATGATTTAATCAAATTATATTTAATTAGGGAAAATAATTATAGTGCAAAACTGATCACTTTGCAGTGAGGAAAAAGAACCCTTTTAAAATATGATTCCGAGATGATCATTTTGTATACTTCAGCTTTATCTAATTGCATCAATTGCACAGTTGGAACTATATTTGTGATGGAATTTTTTTTCTTTGTATAGAACTGCTGAGTCTTATTTTTTTAATATGTTGTATATCTTCCTAGCTAACTTAGGGATACATAACCCTGGTCTCCAAAAGCCATGGGTGTTTCTTTTAGAGTAGCAAATTACCACTACATCAAGAGCATCTGCAGTGAGGGTCACTGGCTTCAAAATGGGAGTGTGTGAAAAAAAGGGATTGAAGCCCCACCCCCTGCATGAATTATAAATTTAATGTGATAGAATAAAATGAAACATATGCATAGAAACTCATCACAATTTAACAAAAACATATTGGATGCAGAATAACGGTTGGCTGTTTTTGTGTACCAACAACCAGTGTGTGATCTCTCTTCTCTCTTTGTCTCTTTCTCATTATTTCTGTCTGTCTGTCTGTCTGTCTGTCTGTCTGTCTGTCTGTCTCTCTGTCTGTCTCTCTGTCTCTCTGTCTCTCTGTCTCTCTCTCTCTCTGTGAAGGGCAGGACACTTCTTTTGCCTGGGTAATGGTGACGCCTCCTGTAGCCTATGAAATTGTACAAAAAAAATTCAAGTTGACATATTTTAAAGCATATTACTATAATCTAGTTGATAGAAAGAGGTATGACTAGAATATACTTAAATGGAAAATAGAGGTTGAACTTTGCAACTGAAACAGACCTTTGGAAATAATAGGAAATCTACTTCTCCCACTACCCCCACCCCAAATACTATGGATTAAGAGATGAAAATACAGAAAAACAGGTAAAAGTTTAATATATCTAAATTGTGGAAATGATTAAGACATAATAATATTTGTCTCACTTGCCACTCATTAATCATCCACAATATTTTATTACTTTGAAATAAAATAGATTTTGGTTCTGTGATGGCAACATATGGTGCAAAATGTAATTCCTTATTAAATTTAAATATTATATATTCATTTTTAAATTTTCTTTATCTTATGAACTTTAATTGAAAGCAATGATGCCTCATAGATGAATATTTTTTGCATCTAACTTGAATAAAACTAATAAAAACATAGAAAGCACATGAAATGCTGATTTGACAAATTTATCATATAACATTGTATACTTTATATTTTCACACAGATCGTATAACTGTTTTAACATTTGATGGAGATTTTTCCAGTCATTTATGATGTGTTAAATATATACAAATTAATTTAAATTGAGAGTGAGAATTTAGAAGTTTGATTAAATGATTTGAACTTCAAAAAACCCTCAATGACCACCATTAAGCATCCATATATATATATTAAGACTGTGATTAACTTCAAAGGATTGTTTGTAATTAATGCTTTAAATTAAATTGAATTTTGTATAATATATTGGGAAAGAAAATACGGATTCATGAAGTCAGCCTTTAAACACAGTTGCTTCTTAAAATGCACACTCAAATGGTGTGTATTAATGGGGTATTAAAATTTCCAGTTCATTCTTATCATTTAAATATGCAGTACCACCCATGAAGTTCCAGAATTGCTTTTTTAAAAAACTTTTGGTCTAATAGACTAATTTTCTTGTAGCAGAGAAATAAACTGAATCATGTAGAAATGATTTTTATTGCAGTATGCATTGAATTCACAATGATTTTCTTTAGGGATAAATATAAATGGAAGTCTATTAGATTTAGAGTTGGCTGTTGAGAAGAAATCTATTCTTTTCTGTAAGCAGAATGAAATTAAAGACCAGAGAGACTTGATGGTAATATATATATATATATATATATATATATATATATATATATATATATATATATATATATATATATATATATATATATATATATATATATATATATATATATATATATATATATATATNTCCCATAAAAACAGCCACCCACTGATGGTTAGCCACCCTGACGAAGCCGGCAGGAGGCCGGCGAAAGCTAGGTGCTTTTAATTGTAAATAAACTGATTATAGTTTTTTATCTCCTGGTGGTCTCACGGTTGTGATTCTTTAGATATGAATTTACCCAGGAGTCAACCTCCAGCTTTTAAAATTTTTAGAGTTTTAAATAAGTTTAAATATTGGAATCCCAGGTATGAACATTTAAAGTCAGTAAAATAAATTGATGAACTCCGGGATGTAAGAAAAAAAGCTTCTTTATTGCTAAGCTTTCGTCAACAAGCTGTTGACATCATCAGAGCAAAGGGCTAAATGATAAGGGAGCATGTGCATACACTTAGAAAACAGTTAAAATGGTTACAGTATGGCATATGCATATAGTGTGCTTATAAAAAGCTCACTCGCAAAAAGTCACATTGGTAACAAAAAAAGAAATTCGAATATATATATATATTGACCTTCTCTGCAGTGGATGGAATCAGAGGCCCAAGATCCACGTCTGAGGCCTTAGGGAGTAGTTTGCTGTTTTTAAAATCAAATAAAAATGTATTTTTATTATTTGTTCCATTTATCTTTTTTTCATTAAACAAAAGCATCAAAATGAATCATAGGGCATTCATTATTAAAGGCTTCATCCATTTTCCCCACAGAATGGAAACTCCCCCCTCCCCCCCTCCAAATCAGCAATTAGACTACTAGAATTCAGCAGTCTGTTTGGGGAATCCTCCAGGAACTGGGAAAAAGAAGAATCAACACATTCGTGAATACAGAGATATCCAATAGAAATTGCAATGATGGGAAAAAAAATAAAAATGTATGTTGTAACAATATTACACTTACAGCCTTTTATATTTGTGTCCCATCAGCAGATATAAGTTTCCATTGCAACATTGTGATACACCTTTCATTATTTAATTCAATTAAAATGTTTATCTTCAGAGTATAATGACAAATGCGTATTTTAAAAGAAAGTACGTATTTAAGACTCATGAAGAAATGAAAGAGAGACGATAAAGGAGAACAGAGAGAGAGATTTGTTTTATTTTCATCTATGTGGAGGGGTGATAAGGGGATTTTTGTTCCTTCTTGGTGCCATAAGGTGACACTTGCTGAAGAAGGGAACCTGGAACACAGCCATTCTGTGTGATGTAGTGCTATTACCAGAAATAGCAATAACAATAACACTTAGATTTATCTACTGTCCCATATGCTTTACAGCTCTCTCTAAGCAGTTTACAGAATCAACATATTGCACCCAACAATCTGGGCCCTCATTTTACTGACCTTGGAAAATGGAAGACTGAGTCAATTTTGAACCGGTCAGGATTGAACTTCAGGCAGTGAGCAGAGTCAGCCTGCGATACTGTATTCTAACTACTACAACCTCACACATCACAAAAAACAACTGGAAATAGGCAGTCCTACAAATCGGTGGGGAAATAATAGAAGAAGAAAATATAGAACTTTTCTGCCAACACTGTTTTCACCAGATGATAACACGAAACTTCACATGTAATCTTGTAAACCTGATGGCCAAATGAACATGGATTTTGGTTTCTTTTAGTTGACTTGTCTGTGTTTATGCTAAGAACAGGATTCCTAATTCCAAAATTCCAGCACATGACGTCTGGTTCCAAATATCATTAGTGATAAATATCCCATCATATGTAAAGATGCATCACCAGCTCCTGTATCAATCCAATATTGCTTTCTAAAGGAACACAACAGCTTATTGGTTTGCTAGTAATTTGTCCTTCATGAAATATAACAATGCTATAACTAACAGAAGTAAGAGAAATGTTTGAGAATCAAGGCCAATGTTTTGATGCTTCAGAGTAAAGCAGTATTCCAAAGGTGTCATCAATAAGAATAACATGAGAGGGATCGGCCAAAATTAAGTACTTTTGTAACTCACCAAATTCATTTGTGGTAATGAAGAAAATACAGTAGTTGTCTGAGTCTGATGGAAATTAGCTGGCTTAACATTGGCTAACTGTAAATGGAAGACAGAAAGTGAAAAAAGAGGTCTGCATGTGAAGATATAAAAGAGGGAAACAAAATAAAACATGAGAAAGAGACCTTAAAGTTATTTCACCCTTACTCTTCTTCCCAGCCATCTTACTGTCCTTTCCTTCCTTCACCTACACAATCATTGAAATTATTGTTGATTTCCCCCTTTTACATTTCATTCTACCTATGGATTAAGGTTGGTGGCTAGATTACTACAGTGTTCTATTTTGTGGCTATTCCTTGCAGAGATTCAGCCCTCACTTTTTGATGTGTTCCAGACATATAAATAACTAGAGAAGTTATTTGTCAAACTATTTTCCAAAGCATCAAAAGGCAAGACAAGGAACAATGGATCAATAATGGATCAATAATGAAGGAGAGAAGCAATCTAGAACAAAGGAGAAATTTCCTAACAGTGAGAACAATTAATCAGTGGAATTGCTTGCCTTCAGAAATTGTGGGTGCCCTATCACTGAAAGCTTTTAAGAAGAGACTGGCAGCAACTTGTCTGGAATGATGTATGGTCTTCTGCTTGTGCAGGGGGTTGAACTAGAACAGTGGGCCCCAACCTTTTTGGGCACCAGAGACTGGTTCCGTGGAGAGAGTTTTTTTCTGCAGACCAGAGAGGGCATTGTTTTGCATGCTGCCTGCATCTCGCTGATGGGACTTGTTTGAATGGCTTGGTTTCTGGCATGCCACAGCCTGGTGCTTGTCCATGGACTGGGGGTTGGGGACCCTTGGACTAGAAGACCTCCAAGATCCCTTCCAATCCTGTTATTCTGTTAAGTATTAAAATGGCGCCAGATGGAAAGAATATCCACATGTAGACTCTGCCACACCACTGCCTTCCCCATCTTCAAAGTACCTCTGGTCCCCCAACATACTACACGCCTAAAACACACAAACCGTTGTGTGTTCTTTACTATCAGAGGAAGAAGGGCAGAAAAGATAGTCTGGGGAACGTCATAAGCAAGCCTTAATTTCACTTATAGCCAGCATCTTACAAATGCCACCAGAATCAGAATGGGGTTTTCCTACAGGTGGCAAGACTTATTTCATCTGAATTGGTCCTTAGCTAAGATCATTGAACAAGAGATGATACTTCAGAATTAATGCTTTGAGATGTGCTGTAGGCAATGTACATAAAATTAACTTATTCCACACAGGCTAATTTTGTATCTGGGAAACACTCCAAGAGTTAAATGGATAACGGTTGTTCTGATGTATAAAATACCCCTGTTTCTAATTATGCTTATATGATATAGCTTGAACCTCCCTTGCCTACCATTTAAAGCTTGAATTATAATTATACTATTACTGGCCAAGAAAGTACAGTAAAGGAAAAGTGATATTCCCAAGGTTATATAAAATTGCCTCCATACATTTTTTGTCTCTGCTTACTTCTGTATGATAATCTATTAATTTAAGTGCTTCTCATATTTTGCATTGTTTTCATAGAAGATCTATTGTATGGAGTGGTTTTGCCAACCAGCTACCTAAAAATATGTTAGTTAATTTAAGTTCCAATACAGAGAAGGATAGTTTAGTATCCACTTATATCCCCTTTTCATGCTGAGCAAAGCATGATTCAGAGGAAATCCCATATAGATTTGCGATATATTCTCAAATCCCCAGTGAATAGAGGAAGGAATATGCAAGCAATGGTATATTAATTCAAGCCACCCAACCCTGAACTGCTTATTGTTAGAATGGCTTTAGATGTTTGGTTGAAATTTGACTATTTTTTTTCTTTTTTATGAGAAAAGATTAGCCTATTGTATTGAGGAAATTATGATATGTACTGAGAAATATTGAGCTGGCTTTTATATATTGAAAAAATAGCTCCTAGCAGAGATTTAGGCCATGTTTAGGCCATGTGGCTGAGAGCCAGTTTGGTGTAGTGGTTATTGATTACAGACTAGAAACTGGAAGACGGAGTGCTAGTCCTGTCTTAGGCACAAAGCAGGCTGGCCCAAGGTCCAGTCACTCTCAGTTCTAAGAAACAGACGATGGCAAACCACTTCTAAAATCTTGCCAAGAAAACTGCAGGAGCTTCACCAGGCAGTCATCATGTGCCAACACTGATTCAAAGCCACATACACATGCATACTTTTTGTGTGAACCAAAATTATTTTGTCAACTATAAGTCATAACAGAGATTAGAGACTTTATTATTTAAATTGGACCCTAGAGGAGAGCACATATTATAGGCAAAAGAACTTGAAGTTGATTTGGATCAGTATCAGGGTTTGTAAAATAACACAAAATGCTATAACATTTAAAATACTAAATAATATTTCCAAAGAATTGGTCCAGAATATCAACAATATCACTAATAATGTCTCCTCCTATGGATAGAATATGTTCAAAGTATGTTAATACAGACAGATGTAAAACAAATCTCGCTTGATGCAGAAATAGTAGAATCAGACTTCCAGAGAAGAAACTGGAATCTGGGCCAACTGGACAATCATGATGGAATGAAGGGCTGGTGAGTAATACAGTTCTTCATAATTCCTCCCCAGATAACAAGTTAACTTGAAATCACCAAAAGTATTCCATATAATTGTTCCTTGCAAGGAGATCTCAAAACAGCAGTATCTGGTGGGTTTAGAGATCTGGAAAATGAGGGAGAGCTATCTTCTTGGTCAAACAGTTGGAGCCTTCAGAAGGACATTGAGTTTGTACACTTCCTTTTCTAATCATTTTCAGAAATTGCTTGGTAAATGCTTTTCAGCTATTAAGAATCTTTAACTCAATAAATTTTACAGAATTAGATGACTTTCCTTCAATCTTTAGTGAATGAATGAATGAATACAGTTTTTAAAAAATCTTTGGGAATGAACAGCAAAAGTGTGATCAGAAACTTGATTTTGGATAGTTACAAATGGACTAGGGGCCAGATGGATTTGAAATAATATTTTGGAATTATTGTCTTTATTCTCATGGAAATTGCTGTTGGTCTGACTAAAAGTATTATGGAAGAGGAACACATTTTTCTGGACACAACTGAGACTGATCTGAAAGTGGATTTAAAAACGATAGCTACAAGAGTGATATAGGAAAAAGTGCTATATTGGACATACAAATGAAACCTGCTGATGTTTTCATAACTAAAAGTAATATACAAATAACAAACCATAACAGTAACCTGATTAACTTTCTTATGTAGGGTTTACAAAAGAGACTTGTTAAAGCTGAAATTTTTTATGAGAAGGGACAATGTCAAAATAAAAGAAATAAAGTGCTAGGACATTATTTGAAGGGATTAAAATCATGATTATTAAAAGTAAAAAGGGACTATAAAATTAGTTTATTTGATCAAGGTTAAAGTAAATACATGTAGTACATTAGTGATCATTGAATTCACAACGGCACTGTAAAAAGTGACTTATGACCATTTTTCACACGACCATTGTAGCATCCCCCTGATCCTATGATCAAAATTTGGATATTTGGCAACTGGTTTATAGTTATGAGAGTTGTGGTGTCTCGAGGCCATGTGGTCAGCTTCTGTGACCTTCTGACAAGGAAAGTCAATGGGGAAACCAGATTCGCTTAACAACAATGTTACTAACTTAACAACTGCAATGATTCCCTTAACAATTGTGGCCAGAAAGATCATAAATTGGGACAAAACTCATTTAACAAATGTTTTACTTAGCAACATAAATTTTGGGCTCAGTTGTGGTCACATACAGGACTACCTGTAGGTTATTATCTTTGGTAATCTTTAATTGAATTTTGCTGATCAGGGCTAAATGACAAGGCTTTAAGAATGCATTTATATGTGAGATGGAATATGGGAAGATCGTTTGTTGTATGTATGTATGTATTTAAATTGCTGAGGCCACAATACAGTGTTGCTCAGCTTGGGAAAAATGAGTTTCAAACAGCAAGGAAAGCATGTCTAGAAGTACAGTGAGTAGTTTACAAAAAGAAAAAAAGAAAAAATGAGATAAAGAAAAAGATAATAATATTATTAATATAATATGATAAAGTTGATCTCTCTCTCTATGAATTTGCCCATATATGAAAAGTTAATTTGCTTACTTTTATTACAAAAAATTATGTACTTTTTATTACAAAAAATTGTGTACTCATTTAAACTTAATCTTTTTTTTCCTTCCTGAAATGATAACATCTGTTTGTACTTCAGGTCATTACTTTTACATCTCTCAAGGCTGATTGTATTCATGTTTCTTACAGATGAGCAGAATGCGAATAAACAGATCAATATCTGGCTGTTGCAGCAAATGCAGATTTCAAGTAATGGAAGCTAAATGGAAGGTGTTATCATTAAGTACAACAAAGAGAAAAGTGGTTTTACTCCCATCCCTCCACCTTCATATGACTTAAGCTAATTATTTCTATTGGTATGGACAGCCTGCTATAGTCTAATAATCAAAGAGACTGAATCTAGGAAGAGTGGATTAAGTGGAAGTAAGTCCTTTCTCTCATCAGTTTAGGACCTGCCAAGGAAGTTCTTATGGTAAAGAAAACTTCTTGGTCAATAAATGGAAATGATTTCAATAAAGTACTCACACACAAACACATGTATGTTAATCAGTGCTTTTTTCTAAAAAAAAAAAAAAAGGTGCCGGAACTCACACACGTCATACAACCCGCCTTGCCTACCCTACAAGGTTCCATCCAAAAAAGGTGCCGGAACTCTGTTCTGGGCGTTCTGTGAGAAAAAAAGCCCTGATGTTAATTATAAAAGTCTTGTGACTGCTTAATGGCCTCTAATACAAGATTAACAACTACAAGTTTTGGTGCTGACTCCTCTTGGGCTGTATAATTTCCAAAGGACTTCTGGAAAAGCCAGATCTTCACCAATGTATGGAAATCCATAAGAACGGGATCTGCTCTCACCTCAGTGGCAAGTTTTTCCAAGGTAGAGGAGCCACTACCAAAAAAGGCCCATCTCTCTGGCCCTTCTTTTCATAGAGGGGAGCTTTCCTATTTCACCAGATTGATTGACAGAATTTTCTTCTTGAAGATTCACAGCCATGAGCAATAATTATAGGCAATGATCAGCAGTCAAAAACAAACTAATAGTCAATGTAAAATATATGGCAATATTCTGGTTGACAAATAATTATATGGATAGCCACAATTTTCCAGATGGAGTTTCTGGTTATCTTCAAGGAAAGTCCTATGCCAAGCAATTCACAGGTACTCCTCGCTTAACAATAATAATTAGGATCATAATTAATAATAATAATAATAATAATAATAATAATAATAATAATAATAATAATAATAATAATAAAGTTGGAAGGGATCTTGGAGGGTAACCCTATACCATTTTGACAAATGACTGTCCAGCCTCTTCTTAAAAACTTCCAGTGTTGGAGCATTCACCACTTCTGGAGGCAGGTTGTTCCACTGGTTAATTGTTCTAACTGTCAGGAAGTTTCTCCTTAGTTCTAGGTTGTTTCTCTCCTTGATTAGTTTCCATCCGTTGCTTCTTGTCCTGCCTTCAAGCGCTTTGGAGAATATCTTGATTCCCTCTTCTTTGTGGCAGCCCCTGAGATATTGGAACACTGCTATCATGTCCCCCCTCATCCTTCTCTTCATTAAACTAGACATACCTAATTCCAGCAACCGTTCCTTATATGTTTTAGCCTCCAGTCATCTAATCATCTTTGTTGCTCTTCTCTGTACTCTTTCTAGAGTCTCAACATCTTTTTTACATCGTGGTGACCAAAACTGAATGCAGTATTCCAAGTGTGGCCTTACCAAGGCATTGTAAAGTGGTATTAACACTTCACGTGATCTTGATTCTATCCCTCTGTTAATGCAGCCCAGCATGTGTTGGCCTTTTTGGCAGCTGCAGCACACTGTTGGTTCATATTTAAGTGATTGTCCACTAGGACTCCGAGATCTCTCTCACAGTTACTACAAGCAAGGAACCTCCTATACTATACCTGTACATTTGGTTTTTCTTGCCTAAATGTAGAATCTTACTTTTTTCACCATTGAATTTCATTTTGTTGGATAGTGCCCAGTGTGACTACATTTGACTAATGGTGACAATCCACGTAGTCCCTGTTGCGGTTGTTAAGTGAAAATTTTGAAAACAAGCATAGTCAATGCAGAAGCTGGATGGAAGTTGCAGATGTGGGGTGGTTTACAACAAGCTGGAGCACTGCTGAGTGTTTCCCCACTGATTCAGCTTGTGAGAAGCTGGCCAGGAAGATAGTAAACAGTGATCATCTGATTCTGGGACACTGCAGTTGTTGCCAGTGTGAGATGATTGCCAAGTGCCTAGATCATGTGACCATGAGCATGATGTGATCACTGGAACTACAGGGACCAGTTGTAAAAACCACTGTTTCATAACCTCAAAAAGTCATTGAATGAGTGGCCATTAATTGAGAACTATCCGTATAACAATCCAAGGACATAAGCAACTATTTTAGTGCATCTTATTCAAGGAAAGGCCATAATAAATTTGGGTAAAGAACCTCCTGTAGTGATCCATCTGCTTCTCCATCAAGAATTCAGGAAGAACTGCAAATTGCAAGTCTTTTATTTTAGGAGAAGCATAGCTCCATCAAGAACATTAGTAGCAGCTTTAATTTTCAATTAAAAGCCATCCCATTTTGCTAGGATTGTGTAGGAGCTTGTTTTTTTTCCCATCTAGGCCCTGCAGCCAGGTCAAGACCACTACTGAATCTCTCATTCATTCTAGGATAGTGATATATCATCAGCATACCTAATAATACATTATCTCTTTTCCCCATGCAGGGAAAAAGCAGCAAATCTACAATACTAGTTTACCTTCAGTTTCCTCAGATCAGGAGTCAGTTGCCAACCACCAATTTTACATGTCTTGACTGTGTGCTAGATTTAAACTCAGTAGAACTCTTTCATATCTTCAACAGGATGCAAATTGTTAAAAATCTTTATTGCATGTGTATGAGGACGCAGTTTGTCTTTGTACCCATGGCATTTAAACTGATAAATTCTTCCTGTCTCTCCCATGCATCAAAGGACACTTTGCATTGCGTTTTAGGACACTGAAGATGAGAGTTCCTTGGCTGTTGACATAACAGACATCTCCACCATAAGTCCTTAGCTTATTTTTTACATTGATATTTCATTCTCTGGGAGAGAGACTTCTCAGTCTGCTTGAACATTAATTTCGATTTTCTCAGTTATGTTTTGAGTTTTTTTTGTGTAGGAGATGGCAGAGGATGGTCCTAACAGAGTTGGTTTTGGTTTTTGGTTATATTTTTTGCTATCACTTAGTAGTCTTCCTGGTTGCCCACAATTTCTATTTTGCAAAAGCTAATGACTTGGAATATACAGTAATTGCAATACAGGAAAACAAAGTAGCACAAACCAATGGAGAAATTATTCTACAATGAAACATTGGGCATTAAGACTCCTCCCACAGCCATTGTATAAAATTGCAATACTGAGAATTAAAAATGGAGTGGGAAGTATCTTGTTGGAATGGATTTTGAAAGCATCAAATAAAATGAAAACTAGTAGCAACAATGCAGATCACATTAGAGTTAACGCTAGACATTCAAGTGAAGATTTTACGTACTTCTAAAATGTAAGATCACAGCTAGGTATAGGTGCACATTGGGAATTAAAGGTTGATTCTACAGTAACATTCCAGCTAGTAATTGACATGGCGATCTATTGATTTGAGCTGGAATTATCCTAATTCCTAAATGTCATTTTAACTGAATATTGCTTTATTTTTTTAAAAAAGTTAGAGTGTAACAAAAATGTTTAAGTTGCCTCTCAAATCTCCTGTCAAATCCAATGGGTAACTTGTCTCCCACACTGATAGGCAATTTTCTTTCTGAATATGTTTTACTTCATGTTAAGAGTGAAGTGGTAAGAGTAAATCAGTTTGTCAATGTAATTGCATTAAGCACCTCTCATCTGTGTTTGAGATCAGAGAAAAACACACAAAAGTGACAGAGGTAGAGATTAACTGAAGCTAACCAGGAAACATAATGGCTTGATCACACCACCTGATAAATCACCTCTCCAGTAATTTGTTGCATTGTAGTATTCTCTTTGTATGATCACCTCTGTGGATTTTCAGGTTATGGGAGAATTTGGAAAAACTGATGCTGCAGTTGAAATTAATGTGGCAATTTTGTTATTGATTAAAATAATGAGAATAATGGAGAGGTGGTCACCTTAAACATTTATAAAGGGAAGAAACTAATGAAGAAAAATGGTGTCTTGCTATGATCACACACAGAGTTTATAAAATAGACAAGATTCAGACTAGGGATATCTTGGTTCTTTATTCTGTTAATCTGTTCAGGTCTTCAATTTATACAAGCGTTGAGCTTACAGAATGCTACTAAGTTGAATTATGCCATAAATAATACAGGTATTTTAGAGCTCATTCACATCTAGCTATAATTGGGGAAAGCTGGAAACAGTGGTGTATTGATTTGAGTCAGAAATGTTGACCTCATTCATCACAGAATGTATACTTCTAAAAAATGTTCATAATTAGGGGATAGTCAGTGGACAGCTATATAATTACAAATATTCCTTTTATTATTGTTAATATAAATATTTGAAAGCAATATTTCTATAGTTATATACTTGGGTAGTATATAACACATATTATTATGCATTCTGAAAAAAAAATACTTTACACATGGTATTTTTATAAAATATTGGGAAGGAAATGGTACTAAGTTGCTTAATGGCACAAACTGGAAACAGAATTGCCCATTCTTAAATGGTGGTTTTCTGTTCCCTTAAAGTATTACAGGTGATGTCAGGCGAGCTCTGGTTTGTACTTGGATAAAGTTGGAACTTAGTTTGTAATTCCTTCATAATTACCAAGAAAACTTCATGTTATGATCATGTAATCACTGGGAGTCAAGCTCAGCTCAAATACAGTATATCTTTAATTTTTTTTTGCTTAAATATACTAGAAAGCATGGAATGCTGAGTTAGACCTCAGGACAAAACATATCAAAATGTATGAATATATGTGTGTCTGCATGGTGTGTGTGTTGTACAAAATATTAACTTGAAAGCAAACCTTGCCACATTTAAAATAATTTAAATATCCTAAAGCTAGAAAACACAAGACAGAACCTATCAAATATATTTATGTATATGTATTTGTATATATCTATATCCATATATATTTATTCATCTCATAGCTAGATAATCTTTGGTTTCTCTAGCAGTTGTTCCTAGTATATTCATTTGGGAAAATTCACATTCAATACAATATGCATGGATCAAGATGGGAACATTTTCATCAACAGAAGCTTTAGTTCTGCTGACAGGCTCTCTAATTGTCCAGAGCAGATTCTGCAACAGGACAAAAGGGAAACAGAATCCTATTGCATGAATGAAAATGTACTCATGTGAATGACTGATCAGAAAGTAGTGGATAATTTCAAATTCAATCGATTGTTCATTCATGTAAATGTCACCTGCCATAATCATCCATAATGATCACCACATACAGATGTGGTGACACATGTGTCAGCATTTCTATTGATGTCAAATGCAGAGTTGCTATCAGTTTCTCACTGATATATGTCTGAATTTGCCAGCTTTGCCTTACTAATCTAATCAGTTATTTGCCTTACTTATCTAATCAGTTATGACAAGTCATTGAAACATAAAACCTTTATGGTTCATTTTATTGCTTTCTTCCCACTACCTAATATCCCCCAACACTTAATGTCCCAACAGCATTTTCCTATTTTTGAACTTAGATTATCTTAAACACACTAGGAATGGATCAAAGCAGCACAATACAATATTGGATTTGTCTGGCTGGAGATCCCTAGCATGGTCTTTTCAGTGAAGATTGTAATTTGGTAGTTCAGCTTGAATGATAAATGAAAGAGCAGACATTCTTTATCTTTTATGACATGGGTGTCAAACTCACGACGTCATGTGACATGTTGCGATGTATCGTGACTTTTTTCCCATTGCCGGCAATGGGTGGGCGCGATTTTGGTGTGACACATCTGGCCCGTGGGCCGGCAGTTTGACACCCCTGTTTTATGATTTCCCTATAACTTTTTTTTTAAGATTATAGGGAGGAAAATTGATTTTCAGATATTTTTTTTGTAGCAACTGAGACCCAAACATAAGTGGAAATATGTATAATGATAGTAAAACTTAGGGAATGAGTCAGATTTTTTTTTTAAAAAAAACTAGAATTCTGATGTAATCAATTCAAATTCTTTTAGGTTTTTTTTAATATTCTTCTTTTTAGATATACTTCCTCTCTTAATACATATACAACATGTACCACTTTTATATCTTTTAGCTTTTCGTTAAAAAAAAAGTTAGTCTCTGATTTATTCTGTATGTTTTTGTTGTGTGGTATTTGTTACATGATGTTCACTACCTAGGATGATTTTGAAGAAATGGAACTAAATATTCTGATCTCAACTATGAATTAATGCAGAATTGAGCATTTGAGTGTGTATCCTTGTCCTCTGGTCCCAAATCATCTTTACATATTTCTTTTCTTTTCTTTTTCTTTATTATAATCACTTCTCTTTTTCTTTTTTCTTTTTTCCTTGCACTTTTTATCTCTCCTCTCCTCCCTTCCCCTCCCCTCATCTCTTATTTGTATTTGATTTTACTATTATAATCAATATTCTGAATAAAAATTATATATGTGAGAAACCAGTAAGTGTTCCCAGGGTCAAAATACTGATTCTTCTCCCTTCTATTATTCTCAGATCCTCACACATACAGAACATTATTTATCATCTAACTATGCAGTACTGAACATCTTGGAATGTCATTGGAGGCAGATGTTTCTCCAAATCCTATTATAGATGAGGCAACCTTGCCTGTATTTAGGTAATCTGTCCTATGTTTCAGCCAGCTATTTATTTTCCAGCTGCTTGGCCCTGTTGACTCAAATTCCTCTACCTCATGACTTTGAATGTGTTCTGTCATGTACAGTAAGACAAAAAGAAATGGTACTTTACCTGTTCTTTTCACTGTAAAACAGGAATGTACAACATGAGGCCTGAAAACCAGAAATGATTTCTTAATCTTGAGATCCAAACTACTTTGCTTTCAAAAGTTGCCATCAGATATAGATTTTCATGTGAAAGAAAAGGAAACATATTACATACCTGAGAAAATAATCATATGAATTGAATTTTATTTTAATCTAAGTCAATATTAATTTAATTTAATTAAATTTTGTCCCAACTCATCTGCAAACTTTCTGGAGTGCAAGTTTTGGCATAAAATGTAAAGGACAGCCACATTTTATCAGTTGTTGGGTTGTTTTTTTTTTACTGTTCATGGAGTCCTTTTTTTCCTGCTTTTGTTTTTTATTATTTTAACTGCTCAGTCTTCTCACCAAGCCTCCAAAATAAATCAGCTATTTCCAAATGCTCAGCATTTAAATCAGTTCTAGTTTAGGTAGAAATCTTCAGACTTGACTCACGTAGTTTAGATTCTGTACTGCAGAGAGGAATACTAACACAACAGTTGACTGCCAAGGGCAAAGAAAATATCCAGGACTTTTTATGCAACAGTACTTTAGAATTTCAATTCTAAATTATTTTCTTCAGTATTTCCAAATCAATGGATATTTATACATTTGTTGATGGCTTTAGGATGTTGGAATATGTTTTGTAAAATGTTTACAATTCTGGAACCTGAAATGTTATAACTGTCATCTACTTCTGTCATCTCACAGTTTATCTTATTTTTTTCCAGTTTTCCAATAGATATATTCTTAGCGTTGTTCCTGCTCAAGGAAAGCCCTTGTTTTACTTTTAGAATGAACCTTCTTCTTCTTCTGACATGTAGTGTCATCCACACTATTGATACTTCTTCTACTGCTTTTGACTCCAACCTTTAGTTTTTCCTGGAACAACTGTAGCCTATGTATGGGGATAGAATACAGCCCTGGATGACTCCTATTCCAATGGGATAGTAGCCTTAATACTACCTGCCATCAAAATAATGTTGAAAATTCTGCAGAAAGGAGAGAAAATAGCAATTGAAACATGTTAGCAAAGGAACAGGGGATCCGGTAGCTAATATAAAGTGAATGATGAAACAGCAAGAGACCATCAAAAAGAGCTTTACTTTCTGTTTTATAGATTCTTAAAGCCTCTGCAGAATTCTAGACCTTTTTAATCTTCATACTATATTTAATCTTTCATCTTATTTAATCCCCTGAGACCTTTTGGAATGATAGTGTATTATAGAAAATGTCATTAATGAAGGAATATTCAAGACAGTGAAAAAACAATTGATTAAAAATTACAGGTGGGATCTACGTTTAGTCAGATTTAGAGTAGACCCATTAAGATAGATGGCATTTAACTTTGCCATTAATGATATCAGCCTCATTGTTTGACCAAGTAATTCTTTGCAGACCAGTAGTTGAAATCAACAAATTTAGTTCAGAGAAGTCCCTAGTCCCTTAAAATGACCAAAAATGCTTCAACTTTTAGCAGGTGGTAAAGATTGCTTTTTTGTTTGTGTGTGGTAGACATCTGGCATAATATTAAGTCATAGAAACCAGCATCATCTTTCTAAACTAAATTACTTAGGGATCTATGAATAATTTACTGCTACAGGACAATTTTACAAAAAAATATTAATTTTGGAACTCTTGAGTAAGTTGGTGAGCCCAAATGCAAGTGTAAAAAATCTCCATTTCTAAGACATTTTGGCATGATTTAGAGGTCAAAGAAAACAGAAAAATAAATGCATTAGGGGAAAATATGCACATTAATATTCACAGTAAAAAGCAACGTGCATAAAATTGCATTTTTTCCCAATGGGGAAAAGTACAGATTTGAGAAAATATATTCACAAAATGCATAAATCATATGAAGTAAGCAAATATAAATCTTTATGCATTTTTGTATTGTGCATAAATAATCCTGAGTTTGTTTAAGAAAGAAATTTCCATAAGCGAAAAAAGACTGAACCACCTCTTTGTAGCCTTATTAAATATTATGCTGATCCTGTTCCATCTTCCAGAAAAAAATACAGCTGTTATATTTCCATCCAGTGTAATATGCTAATCAAAGTGGCTATTGAACATGTTTCTGTATTCTACAGAATTGAATTAATTGCCCAATATCCTATTTTTTTTTCCTGTGTACGATCCCTTAGTGCTTGTAAACCTGTTACTATTTGTGAACTGCTGCTGTGCAGCTAAAAGTATAAAGTATTCATTCTTTGAGTTGGATTCTAAACATTTTCTACCCCACTCATTAAAATATTTTCCTTAGAGGTCTAGGCTTTCAGTGTTGCCTTTTTGTACTGAAATTAAGTGCTCTTGGAAATCCAGGTCACAAATTCACTCTAGTCTTCAGAATGCAAGTCTGCCTCCTAAACTGAAATTCCACAATTTTATCTCAGTTTATTGCTGAGATATTGCCTTTTCAAGCTCTGACCTATAAAGCTAGATGTCAAGCACTCAATTATTTCCCCACATCACAAAGTTCTCCCAGGAACTGATTGAATTCTTCTGGAGTAGGTTTTTTTCCCCCTTTTTGCTAAGGTGCACTGAAGTGTCTTATAAGGTTATTTCCACTGGTGTGGCATTAATATTATTGCATTATTATAAAGGCACCTGACGGTAATAAAAAAAATAAACAACTCAGTTCCTGAGAGTAGATTTATAAGAGTGCAAATTTTGTATTATTTTATTTCAGTAAGCTTCCAAGGAACAGGCACTTAAGATGAAGGCTTATAATGTTTAATAGAGATTATCAACCTTGCTACTTATCAGTCAGAAGCAATTCTCTGGTTTAGTCTATACATTACCCAGTTCAATTTTATATGTGTTGTTGAAAAGAGTATGTAGACATGTGCAGCTAGGAATCATTTTTATCCAGGGTCAGGTCTGCTATAACCTTAGTTACCCTGAAGAATGACCCTATCAAGAGGGAACAAGACTACAACAGGAACAGTGATGTCTTAGTGACTTTTGGATGGTAGTTAGTATCATAAAATAACCTAATGAAAAATACCCAAATACAATCAAGACAAGATTTTACCGAGACCCAAAAACGAGGGATAAGGTGAACTAGTCAACCGTTTACTTCTAGTATCAAGTATATATTCTAACTGGTACTTGAATCCTTTTGGATACGGTGTTGACTTTGTGTAATCAGAAATTTTCCGTTGTTCCTACAACACACTAACACAGTCATTTCTCTATAAATTATTTAAATTAAATAACTGAATTGGTCTATGACCTCTATAGGTAAATACAATCCACAATGGCCTAGTAAATGGATATTCTGGGTTTTTTTTTCTTTCTTTAACTGCTGGGGGCTGGAAAATTGGTAGCCATCAGACTACAATACATAGTTTGGTCATGGCTTCACGTTTCAGAAACTGAACATGTCCTTTGAACATGGTTATTGAAGAGGCTAAGAACTTTGGTTATACAAATGGATGTGGCTAAAATTCACATAACATAAAAGAAAAAAAATATAAAATGATATATTGTTGGCATATGAAACTAGGAAATCTTTCTAAAATGTATAAAATACTTCAAATCTGAGAATGATGTTCATTTAAGAGCATTCACCTTTCCTGAAAGGATGAAGTTTAATGACTCTCATCTCTCAATATCTGAAAAAACTCTCCCTATATTTTATTTATGTTATATGCTACTGAGTTATATCTTTTGGTATACACAAACCTAAATATTTAATAACATAACATAGAATAGTTGGAAGGAATCTTGGAGATCATCTAGTCCAAACCCTGCTCAAGCAGGAGAGTCTATGCCATTTAAGACAAAAAGTACAAATATGGAACTGATAGTCTTTAAATGAATGAGTAACTAAATTTTCACCAAATGGCATCAATTCCAATTTGGGCCAGTTAATAGAATAACTTGTCATTTTGCTAAAAGCATATATCATTTGCATCAACACTAGAAAAAGTGGTATAAAATTTAGAAATAAACAAAAGAATGACATCTGCAAATATAATAGATTTGGATTCAAGTGAATAATCTATTGAATTTCTTAGTTTGTTAATATTTCTAAGAGGAAAAATGAAAGTAGACAAAAATAGGTTACATGTTTTTTAAAAAAAAAGTTGCAAGAAACGTTTAGTTTAGGGAACCTGTTCTGCTAATACTCTCAGCTCTGAAATATTCTGGAATGTTTAGTAATTGTAGTGAATATACAAATCCTGATTCACATAGGCAATGGAGAGCAAGCTGTCCAGAAACAGTGGTATAAGACAAGGATTGATTTAAAAAAAAATTGGCCCAAGACTAATGAATGTAATTAAGTCTTGGAAATTAAACCTTGAAGTAAAGACTAGTTAACTATGGAAGGAAACAGGAGCACTGTTGTAGTGGAGTGTATTAAATCACTCCATAAAATATTGGAATCAATTGATACAAAATGTTGTTAACTAATTCTCAGAGTATAGAAAACAAACATGTTGATTTTGATTTTTAATACTAAAGTTACTAAGGTATATAATGAAAATAAAGTATTAAAATGGAGAGAAGGATTGCACAATGTATTAGAAAGTATGAGCATCTTATCAGAAAAAAAAGTGGATAAACTTGTTAATACTACAGACATCATGGAATTCTTGACTTTAAAGGCAACTAAAGCTAAGAGTAAATATAAAATTCTATGGAAGGAAGGAAGGAAGGAAGTTGTACAACTGCAAACAATTTTACAGACTAATGTCAGCCTCACTTTGTAAACCAGACCAAGAAATCAACTCCTGGAGAAAACTAAAATTATTTCCATTGAGATTGATTATAACAAATCTTGAAAGTCTGAGTCTAAAACTCCAGTGAATCAGAGAGGTGTACATCTCAGCTGCTTCTTAATATTATCTGTCTGTTGTGTTCTTGTGAAACATGTGGTCATGTTTCAACCCGTTGTCCTTGTAATGGATATTGCATATCTCCATCAAGGTCATCAGAACAAATTGTGAGCCTGTACTTCACATGTTATTCCAAACATTTCTAAAGAATATTCAAACAGATATGAAGTTAAGTCAGAGAGAGCTTGATTGAAGATTTGAAAAAAAAAATCCTTGACATTTTAGAGGCTGTTGGATTTCAATTAAGGAGGACAATTTGGCTTCAAGCAGCATTTCAGTCATGTTGCTTGGAGACTAACTGCAAATTTCATTGGAAAGAAAACAATACAGATATCTTGTGAGGAACTACCTATTATTTTTCCTTGGAAATCTCTGCCTAAAAGACCAAAAGTGTGTGTGTGTGTGTGTTTGTGTGTGTGTGTGTGTGTGTGTGTGAGAGAGAGAGAGAGAGAGAGAGAGAGAGAGAGACAGAGACAGAGACAGAGACAGAGAGACAGAGAGAGAGAGAGAGATGTAAAAAAAGAGAGACTAGGTAGCTTCAAGTCTTTGGGATATTCTTCCATAGACTGTATATTCCATTATCAGAATGTAGTTTCAAGCAGTTTGTCATATAGATTTCTAGACAACATTATCCTGAAGTTCCAACAATTGTTTATAAGTCTGGCTTATGGGGGTTGTAATTCAGCATGTGAAGAGTCACAGGGTCCTAGGTACTCTCTGAGCTTGATTGCTTTCTTACAGACATTTCATTACCAAACTAGATAACCTCATCTCTGCTAGCAGGGAGAGGGCTTGGTCTCATTTTATATACCAGTGGCTTGTCTGGTGGCTGTTGGTAGGAGTGGTGTTGGGGATTCCTTAATTGGGCTGTTGTTTAACTTGTTTATCTGGGTTGCTCATCTGGATGTTGATTGCTGCATATGTAGAATGATCTACATTCAAAAGAGACAATCAAAAAGGAAACAAAACATCTCCTCACCAGTAATCAACACTCAAATAAGCAAAAATTAGCACCAAGGTTATTTTAGAACAAGAATCAAAAAGCATATAATATCCCAATGAAGAAACCATCAAGACCACTCCCATGAACACTGACAGAGTAAGCCATTAGTATATAAAATAAGAGCATTTCTACTAACATTGATAATGTTAGCTAGTTTGATAATGAAACATCTGCAAATAACAACAACAACCAAGCTCAGAGAGCACCAAGGATCTCACAGTTCAACCATGAATATTCTCTTCTGTGTGAAAAATCACTGGATGCTCCAGTTACCCTAATAGAAATACCTGTTCTTTGAGCAGGTTTTTTAGGGAAAGTCTGGTGAACCATTGTGAATAGATAGTCAGTACAATACACTGAGGCTATTTTGTCCCTATTAGTCTGTGTTCATGTGCCTTTTCTCTTTATGCACCATTAAAGCTACAAGATTTTGAGAGTGGAGAAAAAAAACATTTGAATACCACAACAATCAGTTTTGCTTGAAGGATTTTGTTTTTTGAGCAGGAAATTTGTCAGAGCAGTGGAAAGCTGGCTGCCTTTTCCTTAAAACTGTTTTCCAGGTAAATAAGGCACCAGAAAGTATGCTGACATTCACATTTATTTTTAGATGGCTGAAAATTAAAATTGTGCACAGCATATAGACATTTACTGAAATGGAGCCACTCCCTTTACAGAATGGATGGATAAGTAGTTACTAAAAGGAAATCCAGGCTAAGTACATTTTTAACATATTGCAAAGGTTCTGAATCCCTTCTACTCCTGTTATTCAATTGCTCACTCCTTTAGAAGATAGTTAGAAGAACATGATGGAGAGAGCCTCTGTATGAAACATGGGAATGACATGGGTTGGTATCTGAAGAATGGGTGTGGTGACAAAGAGATTCATTAATTATCTCACATACAAGTCCATCTGTATGGTCAGGAAAAAAAATAGTGCTATCTTAATTATATTGCTGAATAATTTATATTAATTGAAATCATAATTGAGTTTATTTTGCATTTAGAAATTTACTTTTAGAGAAGTAAAATAGCTCTTAAAGAATTATTTTGGGGAATTTCCTGAAAATGAAAACATCATATACATATACATATACATATACATATGCACGTGTATACACCATCTACCAGAAGAAAACACACACAAACCGCTATCTGCACGCACTCTCACACCACCACCCAGCACAGATCAACTCCGTAGCCAAGACACTCATCTCCAGAACAAAACGCTTAGCTGACGAACAACACCTAAAAACCGAACTACACACTCTCACTAACGTACTAACATCCAACAGATTCCAAAGAAATAAGATTACCAACCTAATCCAAAAAGAAAATCCCACTAAAATCCAAGACAGAGAACAAGAAAACGGCAAAGCCCTCGCCCCATACGTAAAAGGCACCACAGACAGAATCAGCAAGATCCTCCACAAACACAACATCAAGACAGCATTCTGCACAAACCGAAAAATATCCACCATCCTAAGAAACCCCAAAGACAAGATTGAGTTAGAAAATCAAGGAGTATATGAAATCCCATGCACCGCCTGCCCCACCACATACATTGGACAAACCAACAGAAGAATAAATGCACGCATTAAAGAACACAAGAACTCAGTCAGAAAAGAGGAACCAACTTCTTCCCTGGTCCAACACCTTAAAGCCACAGGACATAAAATTGACTTTAAAAAGATCAGAACTATCGCCAAAACTGAACACTTTAACAACAGAATAATCAGAGAAGCCATCGAGATAGAAAAACGCCCACACAGCATGAATAAATGAGATGATACCTCCCGCCTACCAGCCATTTGGAAACCCACCCTTATTGGCAAACGAGTCCCTAACACAAAGAATGACACCAGACCCACACTCACGAAAACCACACAGGATGTCACCACCACACATCCACGCAAAAAGCAAACCCAAACCCACACAGATGATGAGGCACGACCACAAACTAGAAGCCAGTCCACAGCTGCATCATTAGCCACTTTAAACCCCTCCAATCCATACATGAAGCAAACTGACACCCACCATAAAGATGTGCCACGACCACAAACACGAAGCCAAACAACAACAATGAAGCTCACCATCTCAAATCCCCCTGCAACTCAGACTAACCCGAGCACAACAAAGCCCCCACCCAAACAGAACACTCCCCGAGCCAATCAGAGCACAGCCAGCCCCCCATCCAATCAGAGCACAGCCAAGCTCCTTAACCAATCAGAACACACCTCCACCCAATCAGAACATAGCCAAGCTCCCACCCAATCAGTTCAAACCCCACTGGCAGTTAAAAGGAAGAAACAGCTGCGATCACACATTACTCCTAGAAGCACGAAGCTGACGACACCAGCCTGAAGATGACGAATGGGACTTCGTCGAAACGTCGCCAAGACACTTCCAATATTATGCGGGAAAAAACCCGAATAACCAAAGACATATATATATATATATATATATATATATTATCTTGAGTTTGGTGCACCCTGTCGTGGCCTAGAGGTTAATACATCTGCCTAACATGCAGACAGCCCAGGTTTGAATCTCAGAAGGGTATGTCTGGTTGAAAAGAACTAAAAAGTTCGAAATGGCTATTCCAGTTCTCCCTTAATTCTTTGTTAGCAACCCAAATTTTGAAATATATATATCCCCCTGCAACTCAGACTAACCTGAGCACAACAAAGCCCCCACCCAAACAGAACACTTTGTATGTATGACCAAAGAGCTACATACAAACACCCGCGAAAACCTCAGAAAACACACACACACACACACACACACACACACACACACACACACACACACACACACACACACACACACACACACACACACACATATATATATATATATATATATATATATATATATATATATATATATATATATATATATATATATATGGCTAGAAACAGAGCTAAAAATCCAACTCTTGGGTATGTCCATGTTATGTCGAAATAATTGCGATCACCAAGAAGGGATAAAATATTTATAAGCAATTAAAAAGTTTAAAAACAATTTAAAAGCAGTAAAACATTGTTAAAAATTATAGGCAACCAAGCTTTCGTCAGGCCCTCCCGACATCTTCAGGGTTGCTAAGGCGGTTTTTGGGAGGGTTTATATAGCGTTTTCAAATGCCTGCATCCGGCTGCGCGATCGCGTAACCGGGCCCCGGTATATGCGCTCCTGCGCGGTACCTGTCTTCCTTTTACCCGCGTGTAAACGTTTTGCCTTCCTTCCCTGCTTGCCATTATGAGGCTCCCGGCTGTCCTCGTCAGGGATCACTTGGGGTTCTTTCTTACATCTCTCATCCACTTCAACCCCCTCATCCTTCCCCTCCAAGCTATCCATCCCTTCCCTCTCCTGCATTTCACCATCAATCCCTCTTCTACCTTCATGATCCTTCCCCATCGAGTCTAGATTGATCCCTTCTTCTCTCCCTCCGGTTGCAACGCTTCGTGTGTTTCCTGCCTCCTCTCCTTGCAGCTCATTCCACACTCTCTCTCCATTCCCACAGCCTACATTCACCCCGTCTCTATTCATCCTCAAATTCCCTTTATCCAACCCACCCTCTTGTTGCAACCACTCTCCTCCTATCATCCCTAATGTTACCATCCCACTACCATCATCCCCTCCCCCATGGGGATGCAGGCATTTGAAAACGCTATATAAACCCTCCCAAAAACCGCCTTAGCAACCCTGAAGATGTCGGGAGGGCCCGACGAAAGCTTGGTTGCCTATAATTTTTAACAATGTTTTACTGCTTTTAAATTGTTTTTAAACTTTTTAATTGCTTATAAATATTTTATCCCCTCTTGGTGATCGCAATTATTTCGACATAA
>NW_015390234.1:47038-54482 GCF_001527695.2 Protobothrops mucrosquamatus
ACCGTGTGGAGGAAGTAGGAGAAAAAATGGAAGGGGTGGAGGAGAGAATGGAAAAAGTAGAAGAAAGTATAGAGATTGCTCAAAGTGATATTGTAATGGCACAATTTAGAGAAATGGAACATGCAATAAGAATTAGAGGCCTTCAGGAAAATGCACAGGAGAAACTGAGAGAAGAGGTAACAGCTGCCCTGGCGTTGGCCTTAGACTGCGACCCTGAAATTATCTATGGAGAGATTGAAAAAATATTTAGAGTCAATTCATGGGTCGCACGTCAGAGAAAACAGCCCAGAGATGTTGTTATTTACTTTTCCAGAAAAATACGTAGAAATGAAATTATACAGGCCTTTTACCAGCAGAAGTTTCAGATTGCTGCCCAGGATATTATACTTTTGAAAGAAATACCTTCAAAGATTTTTAAAAAAAGAAAGGAGTTTGCATTTCTGACTCAAGAGTTGAAGAAGCAGCAAATACCTTTTAGATGGGAAATACCAGTTGGATTGGTCTTTATGTTTGCTGGTAATCGCTATAGACTTAATACAGTACAGAAAGCAAAGAATTTTTACTCAACGGTGTTGAAAGTTGATTCACCTTCTACATCACCAGCTAAAGGAGTAGAAGAAGGAGTGGAACAATTGATTGTGGAATTACCTGGAGCTATGTCGTTATCTGCAGGAGACCTTCAGAATTTACAAGTGTTGGAGGCAAAACAGGATCCAAAAGACCAAAGAATGACACGTGCGGCTCATAAGCGTAAGGAAAGAGAGCAACAGAAAGAGGCTATGCCTACTTCGGAGCCAGTGGGAGGAGCCAGGCCTAAAAGATCTGTTACAATGGATCTTCAAGGGATGATTCAGAAGCTCCAAAAACCAAAGGATGGTTAAGTTAATAACCTTAAATGTTAATGGATTGAACTCACCACAAAAAAGGAGAAAAATATTTTATTATTTGAAGCAGCACAAGAATGACATTATATGTCTACAAGAAACACATATTACATTAAAAGATCAAAAGTACTTACTTAATCCTAAACTGGGTATACATTTTGCGGCCTCCTCTCAAAAGAAAAAAGCGAGTGTAGTTCTTTATATCAAGAAGGAATTGATACCAAAATTAATAGATACTGATGCAGAAGGAAGATTTGTATTTGTGGAAATCATTTTGAATGGGAAAAAATGTCTTCTTGTGGGATTATATGCACCAAACTTATATCAACAACAAAAGCAATTCTTTACTGTTTTGCATCAAAAAATAATGCAATTGGATTACAAATCGGTTATTATGATGGGAGACTGGAATGGTGTAATAGACCCAAAAAGAGATAAAAAGACTTCAGCTAAAACTTCAACACAAATTAAATTGCCTAAAAGTTTTTTTGCTTTACAGGAAGATTTTGAGCTAAGAGACATATGGCGTGAAAGGAATATGGGAGAAAGTGATTTCACTTTCTTTTCGGATAGGCATCAATCTTACTCCAGAATTGATTTTATTTTGATCACTAATGATTTGATGCCTAGAATTAAGAAGGTAAAGATTTTTCCTAAGATTTTGTCGGATCATAGTCCTGTTTGGATGGAGATCTTAACTGAGAGAACTAGTAGAAAGACTTGGAGATTGAATGAGAACTTATTGAATTATGAAACAAATGTGCAGAAATTAAAGGATTACCTAAAATAATTTTTTGCGTTGAACATGAATAAAGGCACTCCTATATCGCTGGTCTGGGATGTAAGCAAAGCTGTTATGAGGGGTGCCTTAATTTCAATGAATTCTGCCTATAAGCGAAAACAGCAGCAAAATTATAAAGATATTGAGCAAGAGATAAAAATAAAAGAAAAAGCTTTCTCCCTAAACCCAATGGATAAGAGTTTAAAGGCATCTATCGTAATGCTGAAAGAACAGTATAATATGTTGCTCTCTGACCAAATTGCTACTAATCTGAAATACATGAAACATAATACATTTTGCAATGCAAATAAACCTGGAAGATGGTTAGCGTATCAATTACGTAAGAAACAAAAACAAAGACTTATTGAGAAAATAAACTATAAGGGTAAAGAAGTTTTTCAACAGGATTTGATCAAAAGGGCCTTTACAGAATACTTTGCTAAATTATATGCCTCTGAGAATATACAATCAAATGAAATAGACAATTATTTACAACAAGCAAACTTGCCTTGTCTTTCTGAGGATCAAAAAGGACTGATGAACGGTATGATCACGGTGGAAGAGATTGCAGAGGTATTTAAACAACTGAAGGTTGGTAAGGCCCCTGGTACAGATGGGTTTACTGCAATTTATTATAAAAAATTATTGGAAGAAATGTTGGAACCCTTGAGATGTCTATTTAATGATGTCTTAATGGGGGGACAAATACCACCATCTTGGAGATGTGCATTTATTTCACTTATACCTAAGGAGGACCAAGATATGACCCAGCCTAAAAATTATAGACCAATATCATTATTGAATACGGATTATAAGATCTTTGCAAAAATACTAGCCAATAGACTAATGCAAGTAATTAAACAGATTATTCATATGGACCAGTCTGGATTTATAAATGGAAGATATATGAAGAATAATGTTAGACAAATTGTGAATGTGTTGGAATACTTGGATAAAAACAATCAAATCCCGGCGGCCCTTATCTTTCTGGATGCTGAAAAGGCTTTTGATAAATTGGACTGGCAATTTTTGNAGAAATGCCACACCTTAGAAAATTAGTAGCATTGCTTTATAAACTTTGTTAGCCAATAAAAATCAGACAACAGAGTTATTACAATATAAGGAAGACATCAATCATTCCTGTACACTCCCTTATTCCCTCCTTCAGTATATCCCATCCATGTACATGTTTCCCACACTTGCATAACATTTCTCTGATGCAAAAGCTGATTACAAAAGTGAGATAGCAATAGTTAGGCAAGGCTACACAATTTGTTCCTTTTTCTAGTTCCAGTTACAGAACCCTCCATACAAAACTGTTCTAATGTACCTAGAGCCCCTTATTGCTCTGCAAGACCATTGGTCATTCTATAAATACTGTAACATGTTGGAAATAGCTGCCATTTATTTTACATTGTCAATAGCAAACCCTTCCTTCCTTCCTTCCTTCTTCCCTCCCTTCCTCCCTCCCTCCCCTCTCTCTCTATCTTAGACCCTCAGGTCTAATAGCATTGTCAGATCTTGAGGGACTTGCAAAATGTTGAGAGGGTTGGAACTAATCTCATTTCTATGGGGAGAAGATTCCACAAGATGGATACTGAGGTAGAAAAGTCCCACTTCCTGGGATCTGACAGGTGTAATTTTCTGGCAGACTGACTCTGCAGCAGGCCTTCTCTGCCAAACCTGATGCAGTGGGCAGATGTAAGCATGAAGAGGTGAATCTAACTCACCCCTATGCTGTGAGTTAATTAGAAAATACAAATACATTGAAATTTCAAATATTTTATAGTGTCCAAGACTCTCCTTTCACTCTTTATATGCATCTGTCTTGGGGACTGTTAGAAAAGTACATCTAGCAATAGGCTGTGTAGTAGATTTCAGGTGCAAAAATTTGGAGTGCATACAATGATAACAGAGGTATCATTACAACTCTGTCTTTGCTGTTCCTTGGACAATGGACTGGCTAAATACAACATGATTGCTTTAAAAATACTTGTACTGGTATAAAACTATCCACTGCATGCTATTCCATCAACGGCTGCTCAAATTACAGTTCAAAATATATATTCTGAAACAGTACAAGCCATTTAGATTCTTCAGCACAGACATTGATAAGCTCCTAAATATGTATCTTAATATCAAGCATCAAATATCAACTCTACATTCTCATGAGGGATTTATCTTCGACATTCATGCAAAAAAGGGTACTCCAGATGGTGTGTTCTCCTTTAGTTTTACACGGATGTGTCTGATCCACCAAAACAGACAGTCTCCATAGTCATATCAGCATTCTTTGCTTTGAGGAGTCCCTATTAAGCAATGCTTGTCCAGCTGGCCAGCTAGAATATGAGCAGCACTGGTACTGCTCTCAGCAAAGAGCTGCATGGGAAGAATATAACTGGGAAAAGAAAATGGAGGTTCCCAAATGAAAAAAGAAGAAGAGTGTTTATGCCCTGAAACTCTACTTGGAATATGAAACATGAGAAAGCCTTTACTATTTTCTTTTTGTTATATTTATCAGATATTTAAAAGTTAGGGTAGATTTTAGCCTCATCTCCCTAAAATTGCCCACAACATTCAGCATTACTTACACGGATGTTCAAATGCTCATCGATCTTCATGAAAAAGATAGGGATACGTTCATAGCTGTCACTATTGAAGTTGGACAACTAGGATCTCGTTCTCCAACACTGAAAAGACTATTTGACAAAATACATATTCTTTTTTAAAATTCCACGTAAGCCAAATAACAACCAAATTTTAATTAGAAAGCACACATTTGTTTATTATTCCTTGTATACAACTGAAGGGCATGCTGATACAATTTATAATTAAATTATAAAAGTGTGTATATGATTAATTAGACCCAAACTCATAATGGAATCTATATGTTTCCAAGACGTTTTCTCCCATTTGTAGTTAAATAAAGGTTTAATGTGCATTAATGAAAAAATAGCAACCAAGAAAGCAAACTGCATGTGAAATTAATAATACATCCTAATGTGGCAGGATAAAGGGAATGAACAATAGCAGAGTATGTTTTACAATCTACATGATCCCCAATGCTCCAGAGATTAGGGATTCTGGTTCCTTTAATCATATTGTTCAAGCATTCTGCCATTAATGCATTGAAGGAAAACTAAGCTAAGATTCCGATAAAGTGGCTATTTGCTATTTGGAAGCAGGTTTGGAGTTATTTGATTTCATTCTTAATGGATACATTTTCACATCACCTCCTGCTCAAAGCACTATAAGTCCTTTTGCTCTGCTGGTTAAATGTATATACGGGAATGGTGCTGACAGAAAGATTTTATCTGGACATTTATTTGAGGATTCTTTCAACTGTTCACAGTTGTCCCTCCATTCCCTGCACTGAATGTGACACTTGTCCTATCAGATGGAATAAAAAGACAGGATTATTAAAAGAAGATCACAATTTTATTTTTGACACGTGTAACTGACAAAGTCTGGAGTGATGAATCTATTCTGATTTTGCAACAAGGCAGAGAGGCGCTGCGAAAGATGTCACTGAAGTACCAGAGTACAAGAGTGCCAAAAGATTTCTTTCTTTCTTTCTTTCTTTCTTTCTTTCTTTCTTTCTTTCTTTCTTTCTTTCTTTCTTTCTTTCTTTCTTTCTTTCTTTCTTTCTTAAAATTGTCAAGAAATTCATTTTGGCATTGAATTATGATATGTATTTGTTTGTGAGTTCAGTCTTTGACACCTGGTAACTGCCTAGGGCCCAGGGGTAGGCAACCTTGTCTCTTTTATGACTTGTGGACTTCAACTCCCAGAATTCCTGAGTCAGCATGGCTGGTTCAGAAATTCTGGGTATTGAAGTCCACAAGTCATAAAAGAGACAAGGTTGCCTACCCTGGCCTAGGCCAACTCCTACAGTTTTCTTAGCCAGATTTCAGACAAGGTTCCCTATTGCCTGCTTCTTAGGACTGAGATGGCCGAAGGTTCAGCCAGCTTTGTGCCTAAAGTGGAACTGGAATCCACAGTCTCCTGGTTTCTAGCCTGAGGCCTTCACACTATTACATTTACACCAACGTAGTTCTCCATTGGATTATGGACTCCCACTCTCCCTCCCCCCCCCCAAAAAAAAGGCCAAGGTGAAGAAAAACAATTGTTTCCTTTCCTTTGTTTCCAATGCTGAAGGGTAGCTGATGGAAAGACACTTTCAGTATGCCATAATGAAATCAGGGATTTCAAATATAAAGACTTATTTATTTATTTATTTATTTATTTATTTATTTATTTATTTATTTATTTATTTATTTATTTATTTATTTATTTATTTATTTATTTATTTATTTATTTATTTATTATGCTGACTGTGTACCCTATAAGACGACTTTGGGCAGCTAACAGTTTATAAAAAATACAAATAGAAAAATAATTAAAATATTTTAAACTATACAAAAAAAACAGGGCTAAGAGATAGACACCACAGAGATGAAGTCTTCTTGCCCTGTCAACCACTTCCAGTGATGAGCGTACCCCTCGGGGTCCCAAGCCAACCAGCAAAACCAAGTTTTCATACTTTTCCCAAAGGCCAAAAATGTTAGAACAATTCTCATCTTCGATAGTAGAATGTTCCACAGTGTTCCAAGCATTGGGGCCACAGCAGAAAAGATCTTATCTAGCATTAGAAAAGGGTCTTCTTCTTGACCCCACTCACTGGAATTCCTTAGCAGACCAATCCATAGCAGACCTCTTCCACTGGCATGAATGGGGTAGGTTAGTCTTCTCGGGGTGAAATGGCTCCTCAGATATCATGGACCTATGTCATATACAGTTTTATAGCTATTTAGTTTACTCCAGAAATGCTGAAATCTATAACAAGCAACTTTCTGAGAGAGACCACTTCCAGTGTCCTAGTATCACTACTACTTCTACCTTTGCTATAGTAGGAAAGATAATGGTGTGATGCCATAATTGATAGGGGTCAGAAGTGGGCCCTTTTTCATTCAAGTGGATTAATATTCGTATAACAAAAAAAATCAACAACAGCAATTTTATCCACACATAATTCACAGTCCACCGTATGAATATCAGAGACTGTCTTGATCCTTGATCCAGCTGGCATCCTGTATCTTGTCCAATTAACAAGTCAAACTTATTTTCATTAGTTTTTTTCTTTCTGTTTCTCTCCAAAATGAACGCCATCACCACCACCGCCATCATCTAGAAGCTATTTTTTTCCTTTAGAAAAAGCTTTCAAAACAACTTGCGTATCAAATTTGAAGATGTCAAGTCTGCAAGCAAATGCTAATTAATGTATAACACTGAAAGAAAGAAAGAAAGAAATCTTAAATTCACTATCTGAGAAAGAGACAACCCAAAGTAAAGTGTTTGTCACAATCCTATTATCCATACTACTTCCGATGAAAATACTGCCAAAAATCTGTCTAATGAAGGCAAGTGATTTATAAGCAATATAATAAACCAATTAGACGATTAGGAAATGATCAAACTGCTTTCATAGAGGAGTAGGCAGACATCATGCCAGTGAATCTTTTTTTCCAAAGCTCCAACCAATTTACGTTATTCAAACTCAAAGTTAAGCACTGTAATCTACTTAGACCTGAAAACAGATTGAAGTTGTCACATGGTGCATATTTAATTTTCCTCTCCCAACAATTAACATGGTGAATGAGGGTGGCTGACTAAACTTGTCTGCTTTCTTCTGAACAGTATCCTTATATATATATATATATATATATATATATATATATATATATATATATATATATATATATATATATATATATATATA
>NW_015390234.1:54948-62705 GCF_001527695.2 Protobothrops mucrosquamatus
CAATACCGTAACGCGGTCTGAACTTGGGGGCCCGGTCACGAGATCGAGGAGCCGTGCACAGAGGGTTCAAACCCCCTATTAGTAACTCTCATTTTTTAGCACCCTCACCCTGACGAAGCCTGGAGTTCCAGGCGAAAGCTCGGTTTATTAGTATTTAAATATATTAAATTATTCATATATTTTATCCTCCTGGTGTTCTAACCTTTTTTGGTCTACCTTTTAACTATGAATATACCCAGGAGACACCTCTTTATTTTTAACATTCTTCATGATATATATATATATATATATATATATATATATATATATATATATATATATATATATATATATATATATATATATATATATATATATATATATATATATATATATATATATATATATATATATATTTGTGTGTGTGTGTGTGTGTGTGTGTGTGTTTTAAAGCTTAAAATAAAAGTATGACATGGAAAAGACAAAGCTTGGCTCATTTATTTGAAGGAATAGGAGAAGTCTTACAGCTCCGACAGATTTAAAATTGATGAGAAAAAGACTAATATATAATGTTTGCCACCTTGCATTTATCAGCGAAGACATTATGGGTTTTTCTTTTTTTACATTCTAATATTTTTGTTAAGCAATTAGAGCAACTGAATTGCCTCGCTAACATGTAATTTGTTTCTTAAAAAAAAAGAAAAGAAAAGCCATTTTCAGATATCAGTTTCCAGTTACGTATCAATCTTCTCAGTGGTCAAATGTAACTGAAAAAATAACATATTAATTAGATGTTTAACATATTATTTTTTGCCTCTTTTCTTGTTTTAGTTCTTGTAGTTAGCAGATGAAATGTGAAAAGCCTCTCATAAACCTAATATGAGTAGTGATGGCAAATTGTCTTGAATTAGATGACATGAGTCCTGTGATCTGAGAGATTGTGCACAGAGCCAAACAATGTACATGATTCCTGAAAGATGGCAGAAGAAGGTTGGAAGAAATGAAGACATGAAGTGACTTATTTCTCCTTATCTGATTTGGGTTTGTCCCATATTGTTGCGTTTAAGCACTTTGTGAGTTAAAGTATACAATGATTAACATACAATACAAGTCTTATTTTAATTGTTCTGAATTATGGAAAATTATTTTTGAACTCTTTTGTCCCCTGGGATTTGAATTTCATTTAATAAATGAAAAATAAATGAGGGACAAAGAGAGAGATGGGGAGAAGGAGAGGGAGAGGAGGGGGGGAAGGGAAAGTATTAGGACAATATACAGTATTATTGGGGCAGAGGGAGCCCAAAATTATATTATGATAGGTTTGAGGTTTACCTGTAAAGGAAAATATTGAACGATCAGAGGCTAAGCATAACAATGGAATGCTGTGAAGAGCTGAACTATTTCCTTAATAGGCAAAGGGATATGAATATTAAGATTGAGGTTACTTAAAGCAAAAATTCTTTCTCTACTTACAAGCAGAGACACATCCATATATGGACATCTGTCTATCATCCATCCATCCATCCATCCATCTATCCATCCTCTCAATAGAAAAAGGATCGTATTTGGAATGACAAAGTTTGTAGTGGGAATAACTCTTACGCTGATTTCCTTACTAATATTATTGACAGTCATCTGTTAATTTCTGCGATTTACTGTTATGATAATAAAGTCCAATTTCAGAACCACTAGGAAAGAGACCACAACTGAACTTCATATGTATTAGTTTTTCTCAAACTGTTGCCTTCTGAATATGCTACACTCACCAAAACCTCTATTTAGCATGCTGAAATGGTAAGAAAAATAGTCCTGCACATTTATAATCTCACCTTCTCTGAACTTGTTTTGTGTGAGAAGAGAGTTTACATTAATTTAAAATAGATTTATAAAATATGTTCAAAAAGGTAGTATTTCCAATTACCTGACCTTTCTTGATAATATCATGAAACCTTTGTTAAAATATTTTTTGACTGAACAGATTTTAATCAGTCCGGTTATTTAATAAAGGGCAAGAAAAGATCCAATTTAACTTTTGATATTAGAATGGAGCAGATAATGTCAAAATGACAAGTATTCACCCCACCTTTAGATATTTTCTCTCTTCCTGTTAAAGGTTACAATTTTAGGTAATACCACATGTCAACAGAAGTCTCACCAGTAGTGACAATCTAACAACAGAAACCAAGTAAGAAAGCCTAAAATAAAATTGACATAAGATCAGCACAAAACTTAAGGGAAGAGAAAGAAAATCCAGACTTTGGGTCTACATTGAGTAAGCACATCAGGCAACATCATAGAAGGCATGGATGAGAACTGTTGCTTTTTCAAGTTGGAAAATCCACTGCATCCCCTCCCTCCCCCACAACCCCTCCATTTTCTGCTATCAGTGCTTATATGAAATGCCAAACAAACAAACAAACAAGGCACTTACGAAATATGATGGGGTATAGTGGAATTTATGACACTGTATAACTACTTGTGGGACAGTTATTTCTTCTGTGAATGTTTCTCATTGTGTTTTGCCATGCTGACACTACAGACATACAGATCATTGTTGGCTTGCAGGATTGCTTTCCATCCTGGCAGATTTCAGCCAGATTTCACAAATTCACAGGTCTGTTTAGAAGCAAAGGGGACTTTTCCTTACAAAACTTTCAGCATATCTACCTCTCTATCTCTTGTTGAGCATTTGTGCAAAGAAACTACTGTTTCTTTGCCACACATCCTGTAATGATCACATTTCTCAATTTTTCTTCCAAGCCTTAGTAAATGTCAAAATCTTATAATCTTTGTATTACAGAGACAGTGAATTTTACTAAAGTACTGCTTGAAAAAAATATGTAGGTTAGTTGGTACTAAGATTATGGAAGCCAATATGTGAATCATTCCTCATTACTAATAATTAAGATCAATGACTTGTTTAGTTATGTCTGCCATTGCCTCTGGATATTGCATATCATATTTGCAAAATGATCCTTTAATTCTTCCATTCCCTTAAGTACAACCCTAGGTCAGATATCCAGAGTAAAGGCTGTGCGAATCCCGCTTAACTTTTTTCAGAATAAACTATTTGAGGTAGGATTGAAACCCAACTTTCCCAATTCATGAATGTCCTCCCACTTGGTGATTGGTGTCTTCTTCTTCTTTTCCAGTCATTCAATTCTCACATAAAGGTTTTTACAACTTAAGCCTTTAGAATTTGTTGTTATGATAATAAATTCCAAAGAAAAAGTTCTTAATTTAGAATGAAAAAAGTATGTTCTCTTGGTTAAAAAAACCCACCAGAAATAAAAGAGCACATATCTTTATTCATTTTATCTTATTCCAGATATATTTTTATTCTTTAAAACTGAACTGTTTTTGGAGGACTTTTTTTGCTGTTTCTTATTTTCATTATTATTTTTTGTTCTGATGTTTCTATGTGAAGGCTGATTATGGTTAACATTGTTTGATTGAGTTGACTACATTGAACCTTACCATTAGCTGCTAAAAGTCATTCATTTGGGGTGGGATAGAATTGGACACACACACACACACACACACACACACACACACCCTCCATTTTTACTCCTGGCAACTACTAGATAAGTCCCTGCCGTTTTCTTAGCAAGGTTTTGAGTAGTGGTTTGTCATTGCCTTCTTTTCTAGGATTGTGAGAGAGTGACTGGTCCATGGTCAGCCAATTGGCTTTGTGCCACAGACTGGACTAGAATTCATGGTCTCCCACCTTCTACCCTGAAGCCTTAACCACTACATCAGTCTGGTTCTAGAAACTAAATAAATAACTACATGTTAAAATATACAAAGAAGAATAAATTAAATGATTCAAACAAATATAAATTACTATCATTGTTTAGAGATGCTTGATCCTCTTTTGTGCAGATCAAATCAAAAAGTTGCTTTGCATTCTAACATCAGCCTTTGCATATTATTAAAAAGGATTTTCTTTCCTTATCAGGAAAGCATACTGTTTTCATTAATCACTTATTTAGTTTTCTAACAATGTTAAATTATTAATCCTGTTTTTACTCACAATGTTTAATCAGGTATCTACCTGTCAAACAAGAAATTCTCTCCTCTGATTCATGTTCCCTTGTTGGTGATTACATCTGCCTGAACATTCTCTCTTCCCCCCTCCCCATTTCTTAAATCATGGGTGTCAAACTTGCGACGTCATGTGACATGTTGCGACGTATCGTGACTTTTTTCCCATTGCCCATTGTCGGCAATAGGGTGGGTGTGGTTTTTGTGTGACACATCCAGCCCATGGGCCAGCAGTTTGACACCCCTGCCTTAAATGATGGGGTTGCAGAAACTCTTCTTTCTTGAAACTAAGTTGGCTTTCCTAGGTGGAGACCAAGCAGCCATGAAGGTTCCATCTGAAACCTCATCATAATTCAATCTTGTAACTTTTCAGCAAATAAAGATAAAGGTAAAGGATTCCCCTGTGCAGTCATGTCTGACCCTAGGGGCCAGTGCTTATCTCTGTTTCTCAGCCAAGGGAGCCAGCATTGTCTGAAAGCACTTCTGTAGTCACATGGCCTGTATTACTATACACAGAATGCTGTTATGTTCCCACCACAGTGGTAACTATTTATCTACTTGCATTTGCATGCATTTGAACTGCTAGGTTGGCAGGACCTGGGGCAAGTAATGGGAGCTCACTCCATTGCACAGCGTTTGGTTTTTGAACCCAGGCTGTTGGCTTTCCATCTCACAAGTTTGATGTCTTTAACCGTTTCAATGTCTCAATTGTCTTTGGGGGAGGGGAAGACACACAAGGAGTTCTTGCTTGAATATTTTTGTTTGTCTTATCTGCCCACTGTGAAGAGATGGTAGTGGAGATACAAGCAGGGCAGTGGCAGGTTGGTGTGTTAGAAATAACTGGGGAACATCTTATAGAATGCATATTATTATCATTATTATTTTAATTTTAATTTTTTATTTTTCTCTTTACAAAAAACAAAATACAAAGTACATTTTTCTTTTTTCTTAACAATACTATGTCCTATATCTCTTACATTTATTTACACTTATTTACATTACTTCTCATACTTTTTTATTATAGAATGCATATTATATAGGATCCCTTCAATCATGGAGAAGTGTTGTCTCTGCTTTCTGATTAGTCAATATTACATAAAGTAATGTGTTGCCTCTGCTTACTGATTGATCAGTGTCACATAAGGTTCTGTTTATTGATTGGTCGTGTGAACATAAGGTTATGTATAAAAAAGGTACTTGAAGCTTCTCTTTCAAGCTGCTTCTGGTTGGAATTAAAATAAGGCAGTGTCAAAAACAAAAATACTATTTTAATCAAAACCCTGGCTCCAATGTCTATTGATAAATCCAAATTTTTACTGTTTTCTTGAAGACCTGATAGAAATGAGCTTCACTCTCATTAACACCATCTCCTTTTTTATTTTTCATGTCCAGTTTTACCATTTGTGCTTACTTTTCTAAGTCTTATTCAATGGAGTTATCAATACCTGGAGGAATGGAGGCTAAAACATATAAGGAACGGTTACTAGAATTGGGTATGTCTAGTTTAATGAAGAGAAGGATGAGGGGGGACATGATAGCAGTGTTCCAATATCTCAGGGGCTGCCACAAAGAAGAGGGAGTCAAGCTATTTTCCAAAGTGCCTGAAGGCAGGACAAGAAGCAATGGATGGAAATCAAGGAGAGAAGCAACCTAGAACTAAGGAGAAATTTCCTGACAGTTAGAACAATTAATCAGTGGAACAACCTGCCTCCAGAAGCTGTGAATGCTCCAACACTGGAAGTTTTTAAGAAGAGACTGGACAGCCATTTGTCTGAAATAGTATAGGATTGGACTAGATGATTTCCAAGGTCCCTTTCAACTACTACTACTACTACTACTACTACTACTACTACTTCTTCTTCTTCTTCTTCTTCTTCTTCTTCTTCTTCTTCTTCTTCTTCTTCTTCTTCTTCTTCTTCTTCTTCTTCTTCTTCTTCTTCTTCTTCTTCTTCTTCTTCTTCTTCTTCTTCTCCTTCTCCTTCTCCTTCTCCTTCTCCTTCTCCTTCTCCTTCTCCTTCTCCTTCTCATTATTATTATTATTATTATTATTATTATTATTATTATTATTATTATTATTATTATTATTATTATTATTATTATTATTATTATTATTATTATTATTATTACCTTTTTATTTTTCAACCCATAACTTAACTGCTGTAGGATTTGAAGATAATGTACAAAATGTCAACTTTCCTGAAAAAAATACCCACAAAAACAAAAAACAAAAAAGGAAAAACATAATTATAGTGGGTTTCATTGTGCTTTCTTTTGCTCTTAAACATGCTAAGTAATATGAATAGGAAAAGATATGAAATTATATGATTATTTGAACTATACTGTATATACTGTATGAATGTATGGACCTATTTATGAAGTCGTCACTCACAGTGTATAATTGCAAACAAATACGGTCATTCCTGTGTGCCCAAGTTGCCGTACTAGAGTCAAAATCATTTTAGTGAGATTACAGTATGTTACATTTTCAGTACTTGCCAGATGGAATGGTCTTTCTTCTGGACTTATATTTTGTAAAATGAATAGACCGACTAATGCATTATTTTTTACCACAGCCCTTCTTTTCTCAACAATGCCATAATTTTTCCATATATCCAGCAGAAGAATTCTATAATTAAGATAAAGTGAGGGTGACAGTATGTATTTAGAGTAGACCATCAGAAGACATGAAGTCACGGTCAGTTACACACCCCAAATTGAGGAGTACAGTGGAAAATCAGGAATTCATTCCCCAACCCCATGAAGATCAGGAATCCATTTCCCATCCATGGGAATGCTGGTGAAGCCCTGGTGCTGCAATTATGGGTGGACTGAGATTGAGAGTTGCTATTGTGGTGGCTTCCCTAAGTTTTTTTCCCTTGCATCCGACAACAGAAGCAGACAGGACCTCCAGAGAAAACATTATGCTGGATGTAGGGAATATGCATACTGGTGGTTTCTAGACTGGCTTAGAAGTCTGAGTTCCCTAGCTGTTTGCTACAGACTCTTTCTGATACATCAGGTTTGGTCCAGAGGAGACTCTGGGGGGCTATGACTCTCCAGGGCTTGGCCAATTTTGAATTCCTTGAAAGCTGCATTTAATCAATGTAACAACCCTCCCCCCCCCCGAGTTTCTTGCAGCACAAGAAATTGGAAACATCACTGTGTTTGGGTAGAGCCCTTGCAATCACCTCCTTGGTGATTGATACTTTGAGAACAACAGAGCTGAAACTTGGTCTTTGGGTTCAGTGAATTTCCCCTATCTCTAAAAAGAGTTGGTCAAAAAAGGAGTTGGAGATGGGGACCAGGTTTGTTGGGTGTTTACCATCCTATAATTGAGTTAGCTTGATTATTTACCTGTTAAATGTTATTTCTTGTAGAGGATGGAGGGCTTTCCAGATCAGACTGGGGTAAAAACCAAGAATGTGTGAGAATTTGGGAGGGCAAGGGTTCAATGCCTTTGATTTATGCTCCTTCTTCTCCTAGAATATGGCTGCCTGTGCAGTAAGGTGAGTATATGGTAGTGTTCCAGGTTGACCTCATTGTTTAGGGAGCTGCACTTGTTGCTGCTTGACTTCTGGATGTGAACCATTACTTTTAAACTCATACAAGGTTTTTAGCATCAAACATAGGAAATATCACACTGGAGAGAGAAATAGTGCTGGGCTTTGTTTGGGAGAAGCACTTAGTAGAAAGTTACATTTAACCAGGGCTTTTTTTCTCATAGAACACCCAGA
>NW_015390234.1:63676-82374 GCF_001527695.2 Protobothrops mucrosquamatus
ATCTATATTGTTCAAATAAAGAACAGAACGTAAAAAAGAGAAATGAATGTAATTCACAGAACATACAGGAGAAATTTCCTGACAATTAGAACAATTAATTAGTGGAACAACCTGCCTCCAGAAGTTGTGAATGCTCCAACACTGGAAGTTTTTAAGAAGAGACTGGACAGCCATTTGTCTGAAATGATATAGGTTTCTCCTGCTTGAGCAGGGGACTGGACTAGAAGACCTCCAAGGTCCCTTCCAGCTCTATTCTATTCTATTCTATTCTATTCTATTCTATTCTATTCTATTCTATTCTATTCTATTCTATTCTATTCTATTCTATTCTCTCTTTGGTTTGAATGAACATTTGAAATCAGAAGAGATTCTTAATTAAATCAATCAGAATAGAGCTGTAAGGGACCTTGGAGGTTTTCTAGTCTAACCCCCTGCTCAAGCAGGAGACCCTATACCAGTAGTGGCAAACCTATGGAACGCATGCCAGAGGCAGCACTCAGAGCCCTCTCTGTGGGCACAAGCGCCATCGTCCCAGCGCCGCCTCCCCCCACAGCTCCCTCCTCACCAGAAGCTCTCCCAGAGGGGAGTCACCCCTGGGCACGGCCCGCGTGGAACAGCGCAGCCAAGGACATGGCAGCTGGGCAGCAGGGACAAGACTGTGCCCTCGCGCCCTGTCGCACGCAGATGATTCTGCAGAGAACGGGCAGAGGGCATGGCCACCATGGCACTTCAGGGCCACCAGGCCATCTGCTGCAGTGGGCCACAGAGGTGGTAGGTGGCCCTGTGGGGGGCAGGGCGGTAGTGGGGTTGGGGTGGGCCCAATGTTCAAGTCTGTCAAGATCTTTTTGGATCCTGAGTTTATCTTCTGGGGCTATTCGTGCCAGCTTAGTGCCATCTGCAAATTTAATGAATTCCCCTTCTATTCCCTCATCTAAGTCATTTATGAAGATACTGAAGAGTACTGGGCCTAAGAGAAAACCTTGTGGTACCCCACTGCTTCCTTCCATGTAGATGTAGTACCATTAAGGACTACTTGTTGAGTACAGTTTATCAGCCAGTTTACAAATCCATCTGGTGGTAATGCTGTTTACCCCACATTTTTCTGGTTTACCAAGAAGTAGGTTGTGGTCTACTTTATCAAATGTCTTGCTGAAGTCTAAGCATACTATGTCCACAGCATTTCGCTGGTCTACTAATTTAGTCACTCTGTCAAAGAATGAAATATAATTGGTTTGGCATGCTCTGTTTTTAACAAACCTGTGCAGCTACTAGTTGTAACTTTATTTGTTTATAGATGTTCACAGATCTGTTTTTTTAATTGTTTTTTCTAGTATTTTCCCAGATGTTGATGTTAGGCTGATTGGTCTGTAGTTTCCTGGTCTGTTTCCCCCCTGCCCCTCTTTTTGAAGATAGAAACTCCATCAGCTCTTTTCCAATCCTTTGGTAGTTCCCCAGTGCTCCAGTATCCAAACCTCTATGTCAGGGGTGTCAAACTGCTGGTCCGCAGGCCGAACACGTTATCTGGAAGCCACGCCCACCCCATTGCCAGCAATGGCAAAACCGTCCCGATACGTTTTGTGACGTCACGTGACATCGTGAATTTGACATGTCTGCTCTATGTCATATAAATAATTAGTTTTGTGGAACTGCTAAAATACTATTAGGTCTAAATGTAACAATAGAATACATGGTTTATTATATTTAGATTCAGATGTTGGGTGGGCAGGAAATAGACTACCAGATGTAACTCCTTTGTAGATACCATACCCTTGTGCCAGACCTAATGGTATGGGATGTAAATAGGTGGTGGTAGTTCCTCAAATATTTCTTGTTTTATTCACATTCTTATAGTAGAGAAAGCAACAATGCATCAGAGAGCATCACAAACAATTCCTCCATACCCTGTGGAGTCTTCAAATTCTACCATAAGCAATGATTACCTACTGAAGGGTTGGCTTATCGAAGGCTACCTGCCACATTCTAATTTTCCAGATGTTGGGGAAATGATTTTGAAAGGGCTCTGGGAAAGATTGTCCCATATGGTAAGCAGGGTGGTTTTGGGCTCCATTTGGCCCATGCATTCCAAAAGATTGCCATATGGCAGGATTCAATGCTATCTTTTACATTAGGAAACCTGAGGTAGAACAGGATGATTTATTTACAATGGTACCATTTACCATTGTACAAAATTCTCCATTCTAGACTGATCCCATCTAAGTGCTGGACCTCATCCTCAACAATGCTAACTGCTTTATCTGGAAGGCTAATTTCCAGAAAATAATAAATGTCCTTGCCCCGCCCTTGAATGTCTGAACTGGCATATTCTGGAAGAAAAATGAAGTTTTCTTTCTTCCTAGAACATTCTGTTTTTGAATGATTGAAGCTTGCACACAGCTAATTACATTATACAAAGATTACATTTCATAACATTATTTTAGCATTCATACCTTCTTCAAGGTGACCTATACCATGGCACCTTTGTGAACTACATTAGGCAACATGTCACTAGCTCAACAATATTGCAGAACTTGTACTTATTCTTCCCTCTGCCATGTGGACCAGGCCCTCTCTAAATCATCCTAGTCCTAACTATATAGAAAATGGAAGTTTGCTTTAATTGGAAGACTCTGCCGAAACCTAACTGTGTGATTCATAAAACACTCTGATTTGATTCAGACCAATTTGGAAGTAATCAGATTCCACTCCGTGGTAACTCCTAAAATGAATTCAGAAAAATAAAGCTTTGTCCCTCTAAGGTAAAAATTCACTGAACTGGAAATCCACAAATAGCTATTGATGTTTTTTTTTTCTTATGGACAAAAAAAAATCAGGTACAATATATCATGCTGAGAGCATGAAGCCTGCCAAATTTCCAACATATAATTGCAGGAACATATTTATAGTGGTATAGTGCTGTGTTTTCATCCTGTTGGAAGACACAGTGCAGCCAAATAATATCACCATGATTATTCCCCATTTCAGAATGGTTCTATACCATCCCTTCTTTTTTCTGGAATATTCTAGAATTAATAAAACCAAATATTTGATTTTGGGGGGGAAAGGTTTCAACTGGCCAATAATCCTACTGCCTGTGAGACTGCATTCTAACGAACACTATAGCCCACCCTTGTCCCAGCAGACAACTCTTCTCCTTTTTTAATTAATTATTTTATTTAGCATTCTTAACATACATATTTAACATAATAATTATTAACTTCAAAGAACTAGGAAAAGAGACAACCTAAACGAACTACAAGTACAAATTTAAAAAGAAAAAATAAGGGAAAAATCTGCTTTATATTTTATACTTATTAATAGTCACTGGTTTACTACTACATTAATATAATATAATCAGAACAAAATATTACTGTGAAATATCATAGAATCTGTACATAATAATCCATATTGCTGTATAATTTGATTATTAGAAAATGTTTCCTTTTCCAAAACAAATATATCAAACATTTCCAGCAATCATTCTTTTAAATCTGGAATATTAAATTCCCAATTTCTCAATATAATTTTTAGCACATACAAAGACACACCAGTTTAATGCAACTATTAAATAGTCAGTTAAACAGTCAGATTCCAAAGCTTTGGTATATAGTTCAACATCACATTAAAATCTTTAACATTTAAAGATTTTCCCATAAATCTTCTTACATACGCACACACACACACAAACACAAACACACACACATTTTGTCATCCCACATGCAGAAAGCTTTAAAAAGCTGTACTGTAAAAAAAAAAAATCATTTAGAAAGTCTTTACATTTCATATAAAGGTACATTCAAAAAGCCTTTATATTTCATATTTTATATTAGACTAAATATCTTGAGCTAAATGAATATACAAAGAAAAACACATTTAGATTAGAGGAACCCCAAAAGGGGAACTATTATTTCCACATAAAAATTCAGACTATGCATTATGTGTGTGGATGTATATGTCTGATGATCTGACATTATTAGCTCCTAACAATGAGGTGGGAAGGAGAAAGGGATGAACGAAGGGAGGGAGGGGGGTGGGGTGGGGAAGGGAAGACATAAGCCAAAACAACACCAGATTTACTTTTTCCATGTTCTTTGATCTGCCATCAGATCACCATGAGTCAATTGCAACCTAGAACTAAGGAGAAACTTCCTGACAGTTAGAACAATTAACCAGTGGAACAACCTGCCTCCAGAAGCGGTGAATGCTCCAACACTGGAGGTTTTTAAGAAGAGACTGGACAGCCATTTGTCCGAAATGGTATAGGGTTTCCTCCCTGAGCAGGTGGTTGGACTGGATGACCTCCAAGGTCCCTTCCAACTTTATTATTATTATTATTATTATTATTATTATTATTATTATTATTATTATTATTATTATTATTATTATTATTATTATTATTTGCAAAAGGGACTTTTATTTGGAGCAGCTTACATCCTACAACAATACCTTTAACACCATCAAAAAACCATCAACATCTGCCTATCCCAGGTCCTTGGGATGGACTTGATAGATGGATAAAAATGCCAAATACAGTCTAAACATCTGGCTGACTGTGAGATGAATCATAATAATTATAATTGTATATGAGGCCTGACTCCCAGTCCCTGAGTGCCTGAGAGAAAAGGATTGGCATTTTGTAATTCAAATGTGGAAGCAGGCTCATGATAGCGCTTTCCATTCTATCTATTCATTCTAAAGTGCTTTTCTTCATCCCCTCTTTTGATTGTTGTATTTCTGAATATCTGGCACAAAACAGTGGAAGAAATGGCAGGAGATAATAAGATGGGAAGCCCCATAGTCGTCTTCCATTGGTTGTCTATATGCAGCATCTGAATTTCAGTCTATAATATCCTGTGGAAATGCTTTTTTTTTTAAGAAGGGGGGCATTAAAAACTATCCATGATTGAAAGAAAGACAAAATTGGCCCAAAGAATAAATATTCTCCAAAGCTCATTTGTTCTTTCTGTCTACACCAGTCCCCGAGCAAGCATTTATTAATTGTAAGTTCTTTCCATTTATTTTGTTCTTTGGTTCTCCTCCACTGCTATTCTTTTGTTCAGCTCTGTTTTCTGAGATGATAGCAATAAAAACTTTTCTTTCTCTTATTTTCTTTTTGCCTAGGATGTTAAGAATCCCATTATGAATCAATCACTGAAGTCATTTGGTTCATTAGCCTTATTTTCTTCATTACGGCTAATGTTTTTGCACCAGGTGATCAAAGACCACAAACAGGAGCACAGAGAAGGAACCGAAGCAGCAATTCATTCTGCACAATGTCATATTAAGTGTAAATGAAAAATCTCACGTTATAATACTGATCTCTCCTATTTGTCAAATCAGTCAGAGGTTAGAAAAAATAATAATCTAATAAGATGGGGAGTATGAATTAATTTCTACTGGCGATCTGACCTGAATGCTTTAGACTTTAAATTTGAAAAAAAAGTATAGACTATAATGAGGAACCATCAAAATACCTACAGAAGGATATAGAATGGTAGCAATGTCCCATTAGCAAAAATAAAAATAAAAAATAGATGGAGTGTTGTACTAAATTCTAAAGAAATCCACACTATAGAAATTGAGAGTCAGAATATGAATGAAACTCAGTGCAATGCTAGTATCAAAAGAGGTGTGATAGGCAGAGGTTTTAATGAGATGTTGAATGTCATTGTCCACCTACCTAGGCCAGTGTTAAAGAGCTCATCATACTACCCATGTGTCCTTCAGAGTTTTTCATATACAGGACTGAAATGGTAGCACCGCACATGCACGTAACAATCCCAGAAACAGCAGGAAAGCCATTGAATCCATGCAGCACTTTGAAAGGTTACAAAGCACTGATTGGATTCGGTGCTTTGAAAGTATGGTCCTTTCGGGCTACAAAGCCCCTGCTTCAATTTGTAAATCTGCTTGAATAGATGATAGGATCATTTTTTAAAAAAATCTAATTGTACAAACCCTGCTATGAGGTGATGGTGGTGGTGGTGGTAAAATCCCCCTGCTTGTTTGAAATATTTCAAAAGTTTTATTCTCTATTTGCTGACATTTCTGCCTCTGTTTCAAGGGGTTTAAAGAGGTTTGCACTTCCATTTGTGGATATATATTTTTATTTTATCTGGTTACTGAAATATTACCATTTGGACTGTGTGTTTTTGTCCCTATTAGCCATCCCACCATCATCCTGCAGTCTCTCCAGCTGGCGACATGTTCTGAAAAATCCCTCTAGAAGTTGTCTTATTCTCTAGTTGTTTCATTAAGTATGAGAAACCAGAAAGATTGCTGACCATGGCCTAAGTGATTTTTCCTATCTGTCATTTGAGGAGTAAAGTAAATGAAAGAAGTTCACATCTCACCTGCCAAGGTGTCATTAAAGCTTGTATCTCATGTTTTAGAATACAAGAGTGGCTATATGACTTACTCTGAGTTGATGGATTATTTTATTTTGTTTTGTTTTAATTTGGAGGTTGCACATTTATATCATTTTCATTCAGTTCAGTGTAGCTGGCATAGGATGAGTTTCTAGTGTAGTGCATTTCATTCTGCTTTCAATTTCTGTTAAGCATTCCATTTCAGAGATATTTCCTTACTTAAACAGAGCAACAGAATGACCATAAGTGGGGGAAAAGTCAGTGGGAAAGGTAAGAGCATGTAATTTCCCCATTGAGTTTCCTTCCTTCCCCATTGAGTTTCCTTCCTTCCTTCCTTCCTTCCTTCCTTCCTTCCTTCCTTCCTCCCTCCCTCCCTCCCTCCCTCCCTCCCTGTTAGATGTTAGATTTTTAAATATCGGAAAGTTCGTATGCTGACCAGGGTCTTGGATGATGAGGCAGAAGAAACTACTGTTAAATTTATGTGAATATGTGAAGGTTTGATATTATCACAGTTGACTATGGGCATTATGTTACATTAACAATATATAAGGACACAGCATCTGTTGCTGAATTCAGTTTCAAATTTGTATTTAGGAGACAAGCAGCATTTCTGGTAAATGATCAGCACACATTCACTGCATCCCACAGCATCCATAGTCATTTCTCCAATAAATAGTACCCATGAAAACTTAGGCTCTGTAAATACACATCAGCTTTGGAAAGAGATAAGCTTAATCTGATTGTGTATCAAGATAGTTACAGGAAGAACAAATTAAAAAGCATTACTGCTGTGAGCAGATTTAAAACCTTCTGCATTTCGGCAAGTCGGTGAAAATTAAACAATAAGACCAATTGATATGTTACTATAATTTATATTAAATTTTTCTCAGTTTATCTGTATTACTTCTCAATGAAGGCATTAGTGGTGATATGTAGTACTGCAATAGTCAATCACTTTTCAAACTATACTACATCACAGTTAACCTCTTCTAGTCTACATAGATACAAACTCTAATATGTTATGAAAACTTTTGCCAACATCAATGGTGAAAGTATGGATGAGAAGTACATTCAATTGAGATAATATCAATAAGCTACTTTGAAAACAATAAATGCATTTATATTTATAGTCTGCTAATTGATTCCGCACATTGAATAATTATTGTTGTAAACAATTGTGGATGAATAACAAAAGTGTGAATGCACATGGTTGATTTGTAGGGTTGAGAATCAGATGAGGTGACATACTGTTTGATTACACAGAGTTAATAACATTATCATAGCTCTTTATTATTATAAAAAGGAGTCACAGCTGTTTTGAAACCCACCGTTTATTTTGCAATTTAAATATCTACATCAATAGAGGCCCCCTAAATCTTTTTGTTCCCTGATTCAGGAGTTTCCTTTTGCAATGCCTAAAACAATGTCTACACCCAGTTGTGAAGCTTTCAAAACATTGGCCTTTGGAGTCTTTGTGCAGTGATATTGACATTCATTCATTCATGCATGCATGAATTCATGCATACATTCAGTTTGAATGCCACCCATATTCAACTGACTCCATGTAGCTGACAACAATAAAAATAATATAAAACAACAAATACAAACAAAAGTATAAAATAACCACAAGATGGCAATCCAACAAGAAAGCAAACATAAAATATCAGAAATAGGGGAATCTTATTCATTCTATCCCAAGGCCTGGATAAATAGTCAGGTCTTTCAGGTTTTGGGTACATCACTAGGGTGGGAGCCATGTGGATCTTATGGGGACCTCATTCTTGAAGGCAGAAAAGACACACTTTCTGGATCCCAAAAGATGATAGATGGCCTGTTTAATGGTAGGAACCCAGAATCCACCACTATACTGGCTTTATCAGATGGACACAAACCATGAGAGGTAGGAGTTCTTGCAAAGAGCCAGGCCATGTAGACTTTATAAATAATAACCAGCACTTCAAAGTGCTACTAGAACAGTGGTGGCGAACCTATGGCACGGGTGCCAGAAGCAGCACTCAGAGCCTTCTCTGTGGGCACGCATGCTGTCGTCCCAGTCCTAGGCCTTCAGCTGGGTTTTATAAAACCTTTTCACTTTAGGCCTTCACCGCCGTGTGCAAAAAAAAAAAGGTTCAATCAATCAGTCAATTTCAACTTCTCGCGGGGAAAAAAATATCTTGCAAAGTTGGAATTGATTGATTAAACCTTTTAGTCCCACCCAGTCTGCCATTACCACCGTAGCCATGCCCACCCAATGGGCCATCCCCCCAATTGGCCACACCCAGCCAATCGGCTACACCCACCTGGCACCCGACGATGCATAAGTGGGTTTTGGGTTGCAGTTTGGGCACTCGGTCTCTAAAAGGTTCACCATCACTGTACTAGAAGCACACTGGCCACCAGTGTAGCTTACCAAGTAGAGATAACACAAGAGCATACTGAGGCAAGCCCATTACTGCTTGAGCCACTGTATTCTGGGTTTTTAAGGACAGCATCCTGTGGGACATGTTGCAACAATTGAATGCTTAGGTGACAGTGTGATACACATGAAGGTATTTGTCATGTAATAAAGGTTTTGATCTTAAGCTAAAACAATATTTGTGTTGTTACTTGGTATGTGGGTATGTGTATGCATATGTGTGGGTGTAGGTGTGTATGTAGTTTAGCATAATGAAAACATTAGAAACAGAAAAAAGGCAAAGAACGAAAATTAAAAATTAAAAAACCCTATTCATTTTCTGATTTTCTCCTTTTTATTTATCTGCTAATTGACATTGTTTGTAAACATTTAAGCCTCTTTAGAAGCCAAAATGTAGATGATTATATTTGCTGGCTGTGAGATATGACCATATTTAAAGCTCTCATAAATGACATGAGAGCCAGCACTTTGGCAGGGGGTTGATGATACCGCACCATTGTCAAGCCTGAAGTGTGTGCATGATATTGCTGCCATTACTGCTTTTTAGCTTGCCAACATACTTGGGGAGGGGGGAGGAGAGGAGGAAAATGGAATGCAGACTCCAGACAACAAGAAAACCAACCGTGTGAACCAAGGACATTTCAATAGGTGCTTGCCAACAAAGACACTTTCCCATAACGATATTTTAACACTTGATTGAACAATGCACTAATCATGGGAGGAATAATTTTATATTTTAATTATAGCAAGTTGCACGGGAAATAACCAGAGCTCGTTTTGCCAAAATGATATACTCAAAAAGGTTTGCACAAAGAGATTGGATCATCTCGTTGGTGCTTATTTGGTTGGGTTCATTAGTCATAACCTTGACAACCATATTTTCATCCAGTTAACATAACATAACATAACATAACATAACATAACATAACATAACATAACATAACATAACATAACATAACATAACATAACATAACATAACATAACATAACATAACATAACATAACATAACATAACATAACATAACATAACATAACATAACATAACATAACATAACATAACATAACATAACATGCTATGTTAAGCTTCCCAGTCACTTTGGATGCTGGTACAAGCAGAGGCAGGGAACTAAAGCTTGAAAGCGGGATTCACATATAAAAGAAAGACATTTAGACATAAGCAAAAAAGCAAGGAACTCAGCAAATTCTTTACAAAAACAAAATATTTTTTCTTCAAAAACTTCAAATATAAGGCTTTCTTTATTCCACCACTAGAGTGTACAGTAAGGTGCTCATGGGTGCCAGTGTTTTTTTCCTAAGGAGATCATATAGATCCATCTGATTCTGATTCTGCTATAGGCGTCAGACAACAAAGGGCTTTATAGGTTAGAACCAGTTCTTCAAATTATACCCCAAAACCAACAGTTCAGGGGCTGCAATGGGCTCCCATATTAGGTAGATGTTAATACAAAAGAAACTGCATTCTAAGTAACTGTAGCATTTGAATAGTCTCTATATATGTCTTTTTACTTGAAGGCTTCTTCCACAAAAACACTGTAGGTTCTAGTCAGTGTATCTAAGCAAAGTGGGCCTTCCAGAAGGCCAGCAAAGCTGGGGAAGCCCATTGTGAAAAAGGTGGAATGTTAAGGCCCTGGGCTGATAGAGAATGAAACATTGGAGTTTCTCTAGGTTTTTTTTATATATATATATAAATATTGTCCTTGGGCTGTACTGTAAGCTGATGAAGAAATTCCATGGTTTAGATGGGATATATCAGGGTTTTTTGTGGGGCAGGGAGAGTCCATTTGGATCAGGGGATTAGGCAAAAAGATCAACTGATTTTTGATTCTGGTCATACCTAAAAGACAGGGAGAAGCAGTGTGTCCATTTTGTTTGCTTTGTTTATATTCTTCACTAGTCCGCCTTATCTGAAATTCGGAAGTTTTCAAGATCTCAGTTGATTTTGTTAATCACACACAGAGACACACACACAAAGAGACACATACACACACACTTATAACTTATGTTGTTTTTTAGCAATAATAAAAGGGAAAGAATAAAGCTTTGGATTTGATACCAGGTCAGTATAAATCCCTGAAGATTTGAACCAGACCAAATCTTACAGATGACACATACACTGGTTGAAGAATATGTGAATAATTGGATATTTGCTAATTTCAATGGGAATTGACCTATCTATTACCTTTTGCTGAGTAGTGTAATTGAGTTTTCAGCTGAAAAATCAAGATAATGTGCTGCATATGAAAATGCACTTTTAAGTAGTGCATAAGTGCAAATTTCTATACCAGTTTCAGTCACTGCAGATTATAGTGGGAGGGGGAGGAACATATTTATGAAGGAACTGATGTGTTACAGAAATAGTTTAATATACTGTAATTGGAGGGGGAAACAGGAATCTAAAAACAAAGGAAAAGTCCTTATGAGCAAATAATCTTTTGTTTACACCACAGGCTGGAGAATAATTGTTTAGTAAAATGTTTCACAGAATTTCAGAGAATGACAAATCCAACATTTCTGCAGTTTGGAACTAACTAATTATGAACTCTTGCAATATTATTATGTCATGCATGGATTTTGACAATGAAAAAAATAGGAACCCAATGGAAAAACTACAATCCCAAGTTAGAGTAAAAGAGAAGAACCAATAAAGGAGAATATTTGTAGTTCAGGTTTGAAAGGAGGGGTCCTTGGTGCTCTATGAGCTTGCTTGTTTTCTTGCAGACATTTCATTCCCCAAATTAGGTAACATCATCAGTACTAGCACTGATGATTTACCTAGTTTGGGTAATGAAATGTCTGCAAGAAAACAAGCAAGCCCAGAGAGCACCAAGGCCCCTCATAAAAGAGAAGAAAATAGCAATGAGTGAAGTAACATAATATCTATCATCTTCTAAGACAAATTCCATCTCTGAAAGAGGGCTGGATCTCCATCTTATGGAGACATCTGAAAATAAATCCCTAGCTATTATGAAATAAATATGCTATATCCACTAGTGTCTGGGTGATGTCTGATTGGTGGAGGTCATTGTCAAGGGTTTTCATACCACAGAGGATAGGTTCCTTTTTACAAAGAATTTCAATCTAAATGGTTATTAAATGAATGGAAAGATTTCTTTCAGTTACTAAAGGGTTTAAAAAGGGAACAAAAAGACATTTTCCCACCAATTCCATCCTGGCCCCCAAATAGCATTTCAGGAGACATAGAAGCTTAAGGGGGGATGAAAAATAACGGCAATCCTGTTCCCATCCTTTTTCTTATTTTAACATAATTAGAATTTCTTGAAGTGCTACTCTGAATTCAGCCAACACTTGCTACATTTAGCAAACCTGACAGCTGAGCAATTACTGTAAGAGTAGATTGTAGATACAACTTATGGACCATCTTTTCCACTCATTAATAACTACTTCCTTAGAAAAGAACTTCTAAATTATGTGTTCTTATCAGCACTCATATAACTTAGATCTTTCGTTTTAACACTAATATTCTTACAAGTTAATTTAATATTCTGCCTTCACACATATAGCTGCTTCCATGTTCACAACATGTTAGGCTGTTAAAAAAAACTGTATGGTGTTGATGGTGAGGGAGGAATGACTCATTTTATTTTATTTTTAATGTGAGAGAACTTTCTCTAGTCGAGATCTTTTAGTCAGACAGCTCTAGAACCTCTCAGGATGAAAGGTCACCAAACTGTTCATTCATCTTCCTGACCCAGAACTGTCAGGGAAGCAACAGATACTGGTTTTTCTTGGGGGATATAAAAGGAGATCCAAAATGGAATGTCCTTATTTGAAATAAGAACTATTTATCATTTGGTTCCTGAAGTATTATTTGGGCAAGGCAAAATATTTTTATTTCAGTGAAAGCTTGATTATGTGAAACATTACCTTGATGATGCAAGAATTATGCTGCACAATGAATTAAGATCTTGGATTCTTATTAATCATGATGTTGAAATAATAAAATAAAATATCACCAACAATGACATTAATGTCTCTTAAAATTAATGTCTCTTAGAAACCACCATTAAGAAGTATACTTTAAATGTGTGAGCTATTTAATAAAAGAGGAAACAAATTGTAATAATTGGATATCATCAGACTTTTTTTCCCAAATTGCCTGTATACCTAATGATCCATTTGTTATTCAGCTAGCACTAATAGTTTCATTTCAAAAAATAAAGCAAAACAATCTCCACACTACCACCTCCAAGCCCTACTAATTTGCAAGCTATGGTTGCTGAAATAATTTGCATTTAAACACTTTATTTTTCTAACATTCTATTTTTACCCAATGTTTTGGCATATATTGATGATCACTGCATGCAAAGAGAAATCTGAATGTAATAAAGGTGATAAACATTAAACTATTTTATTGGATTCTAATAATCTAATTCAAATTAGATTTGCAGGGTCTTTTTAGCATTGTATCCAGAATAGGAAATGCTCCAGGTCTATTTATGTATGCTTAATAAGAAATAATTTTAACCTTCTTATTTTGGCCCCTGAAATGATAAATGAGGCCTCAATTCTCCCCCATTTTGGGATGCCTTTTATAGACTAAAATAGCTAATTTATAATTTATGCAAGCATACTTAAATGATATTCTGTATTTTTCCATCGATAAACCACATATGCATCCATCCATACCTATCATGCTATTTCTTTTCAACTTAAGAATCATTGCGCAAAGCACAAGAAATCAGGAAGGAACATGTATGAAATACAGGGGGAGAATATAGGTAAAATGTGTTTTCAGCAATACCATTCAAAATATTGTTTGGATTCAATATTTGGGCTAATTGAACCATTCACAATTTTGCAATTCTTACCTAGCATATAACATGCTGTATTCATATTGTATCTTTTGTGGATGTTTTATATGACTGTGATCTCATGATTTAGACTATGGTGGGGGAAAGATATGGTCATTTTTCAATTGATATGTTGTCATTATGACTTAATTTATTTCTCATGCAGGTGTAACAAATGAAATGGTTCACTCCATCACTATGTTTTTGGACATCTAATGTATATGCAGCTTACAGTCTTACAAGACAAGACAATATCTCAGGGGCTGCCACAAAGAAGTGGGAGTCAAGCTATTTTCCAAGTCTCCTGAAGGCAGGACAAGAAGCAACAGGTGGAAACTAAGCAAGGAGCGAAGCAACCTCAAACTAAGGAGAAACTTCCTGACAGTTAGAACAATTAACCAGTGGAACAACCTGCCTCCAGAAGCGGTGAATGCTCCAACACTGGAAATTTTTAAGAAGAAACTGGACAGCCATTTATCCGAAATGGTATAGGGTTTCCTGCCTGAGCAGGGGGTTAGACTAGATGGCTTCCAAGGTCCCTTCCAACTTTACTACTACTACTACTACTACTACTACTACTACTACTACTACTACTACTACTACTACTATTATTATTATTATTATTATTATTATTATTATTATTATTATTATTATTATTATTATTATTATTATTATATCTTGAAGTACTTGTTCCTTTGGGATCTGAACATTTGGTGTGTTTTGCCTCTCTGTGATATTCTCCGCTTTTCAATGAGAAAACTTTAAAATGAGAGAATGACTAAAACAGTATAAAACAGAAATTCATAAACTGATTACTCACTGTTATTAAATAAAGATGAAACTAAGAATGTTCTTTCCTGTGACTTGATTGGATGTTGCAGTGTCAAAAGATGTGATCTTACTTCACATAACAAATATCATGTGGTAATGGTATTGAACTCAAGAGGGTAGAAATAAAATGTAGGCTAAATTCATTTGGAAACATTTTTTTAAAGAAGTTTGCATCCTCCCTAATGTAAGTATCATCTGCAAATTGATTGAGGAAATTTAATGTTATTATCCATTTTTACTTCTAAGATATCTCAGTGACAGGAAAAAAAACCCAAATGGTTTATAGGAAAGTCATCTAAATAAATTATTTAGAATGTGAAGACTAGAGAAAAACATCTTGCTATGGTTTTATATTCATATTTTTAAAATGTGATATCTCAAATAAATATTACAAATAAAGTAGTCAATACAGCTACCTAATCTCCACTGAGTTTGTTTCATTTTTGTTTTGGAATTACTATACTGATTTTAATACAATGTATGTTAAGGGATTAAAATATTTTAGAAGTAAAATACTCTTGCAAATACATCTTGCAAATTCAAGGCAACCAGGGAATCTACATCTCTTAAACCATCTATGGAAACTATCAAGTTTTCAACCTTGATTGTTCATATTCCAGAAAAAAGGCCAAGCATTGAACTGAACTGATAGAGTATGCAGAATAATTACACCCAACAACAACGTCTGAAAATTCCATTTTCCCTGTAGTCTCAGTGCATGCCAAGAGAGGAAGCTTCAGTCTTCAAAATCTGAGAATTTCACAAGGGGACCACTCCCACCAATTCTGCTGATATGAGTACCAATAGGCAAGTGAAGGTGAAGTTAGCTACCCAATCTCAGCAAAAAAAATCTAGCTTAAAGCCTTAGTTAAATTTCAGGGATCATGTCAGAGCTTCACAGCACAAGATTTTCCCATTTCGTACATGTGTTCAGCATCACAATGCACATAGGGACTGTAACGTCCCATTTTTATGTTGCTGCTCTTGCCATTTTCCTCCCTTTATTCATTCCCTGTGGATGTTGCTACATTTCAAAAAACAAAAGAAAACAAATGATAGTGCTCATGTGAGCCCACACAATTCCATATTGTCATAATCCTGGCTTCTGTCCCTTGTTTTCACCTAAATCCCCAACTAGCTGAGTCTATCAGATGAAGAAGATTATATGCTTAAACTATGGATCTATGTTGACCAGAAAGGAAGAAAGGGAAAACAGAAAAGGCATGAGGGAAAAAGAAAACTAACACCCTCCCCCACATTTTTCACAAATCTATATAATGGTTATAGCTTCTAAACAGGATTTGAGTGTTGAGCCTCAAGGCATATATAAATGAGGGCAAATGTATCAGAGTTGTTGTTGTTGTTGTTTTCTTTGAACTGCAACAAGTCTAAAATTCAGCAACCTTGCTGGTGAATAGAGCTGCTTAATTGACGGTTTTAATACCTTTGGTTTGATGTTCTACTATAAACTGGAAATAAACGTTGCTAATGAGAATCCATTGGAGTTGAGCAGTTTATTCAAATAAATAAATAAGGCACAATAAAACAAACAAACAAGGTACTTCGGCAGTCCCAGCATCAACAACCTCAGTTTCTCTGGTAGAGATTATATTTCAAAATAATTTACAGTTTGAAAGGCTACAATTTAGGAGAGGGTGAACACATATCTTTTAACATGAGCTTTTAGAATGTTAGGCCTTTAGGTTGCTGACCTGTGGTTCAAAGATGATTGTTATTTCCATGTATTTATTTAACTATTTATATAGCTACCCTTCTACCTAAAGAACTCTGGGTGGTAAATGAGTGAGTATGTGAAAGTTGAATACTCAGAATAAATACATTTGCTATTATCTAAACACAATCAAGGTTGTGATGTTTGATTTAAAACTCACATCATCTATTGCTACTGATACTGCAAGCTAAGACTAAGAGTAATTGAAATCCAAAAGATTATCCATTTCTTCTTAATATGAATGCATTATTTATGAATGTTACTATATGAACTTGTAGACTGAAGAATTTATAAGCTAAAGAAGTGTCTGATAATCTGATTATAAATCAGAGCTATTACAGGACACATGCCTAGTATACGTGCAGCTGTATACTAGCTTTTAGATACAAATATAAATATGATTTAACTATTTTAGTTCAACAGTACTTTTATTACATTACAAATTTTGTGCAGTTTATAGGTATTTTTGAAAGGGAATGTAATACTTGATTGTCTAGGCTTGAACTATGCCTTGAAGGCTCCTAAACATTCTTCCTTCAATATTATTTTTAATAACTTATACCTGCTCCCTGTTTTTTTGAAGTTTCTGTATTATTTTAACTCACTGCAAAGAAAATGGGTTTATCATGGTAGTGCAGTATTTTTGTTCCAGATTTTAATTAATTAGTAAAATGAAAAGAATAAAATGAGAAACAGGTACTGTCTTACAAGGAGAGTAACATACGGAAATTTTACTATTAAATAATACCATTTAATAATGCATTAGACATGAAGGAAGAAAGTAAAGTCAGCCAGTATATTACCTGAAAAACCTAGAGAGGTCATAGCTGAATTAGCAAGAAGAATATTTAATCAATTTTCCCCAGACATCTGGTCCTGTTGCCTGTGATTCCCCCCACCTCTTTTTTGGGCAATTATCCATCGGTTAGCACAGATTTGTATTTTTAATTGGCCTGGCCCACACCTGGCACATCCAGATTCCCTGTCCTCAGAAGCACAGAGATTGAAAATTAGTATCTAGAGGGAGGAGGAACATAATTTTAAAGCACTCTGGGATGGACCTGTTTAAAAATCATTAATATGGAAAGGCAAGAATAATATACGTGATGAGGAAGAGAACTAAAACAAAGAGATTAATACAGCAAATCTGTTTGCCCAAGCAGAAAGATACCTCTCTGATGTTTGCCAATGTCAATGAAAATTTAGTTGCACTGGCTTTGGCATGAGATTTTGTCCCTGTGTCTCTATGTGTGATAGATTAAAGAGATGGAAAGAAAGAGAGAGGAGGCGAGAGAGAAGCTATTTTTTCCCAATGAAACTCTAGTGAGGTTTGTGAGAGAAAAATAGTGAACAGGTGTATAATCCACCTAGAGGGTAGCACCTCTCAGCTGGTTGACAAGCCAACAGGATGGAATTGTCAGCTCCTCAGCAGGTGTGTAGACAAACTGCAGGTCATCATCACTTGCTTTTGACCTTGTCTACTTCTCAGACTTGAGTTTCACACTGAACTTCAGAACTCTGCAAAAAAATTTTTTTGGTTTTGCTGCAACAGACACATATGCCCCATCCTCAAGAACCTATTAATGTTCCCTTGACCCTTTAGAAGAAGAATTATATCAATAAAACTAGAGAAATATTAGATTCTTAAGTATCTACATCACACTGTAGGAAATGTGTTTCTTAGAACTACAGTAACTTCAGAACTTTATAACTCCTTTAGCTTATATCCACCAATCTCTTCATAATGTTTTTCAATAATGGATTGATCTTTCTGGATCTTCTTCTACTTCTAAATCCATTCCTGCTTCCATATCAATTCTCCAGCAGTCTGATATAGGAGTTTGATATGAATTGCTACATGTGGTTTGGAAAAATAAACCCTAAACAGCCTAAGAATAGGAAAGCAAGAATGGCATCACAGGATTGGAGTCCCTCAAAATATATCTGAGGTCCTACATAGATATTCTAAAACAAATATGACATATATGAGAAATCAGAGTGTTTTTTCTTAAAATAATAGACTTTCTACATTATTTGAATCCATATTTAAGTAGTAGCCTGGATGTAACATCTTAGTAGATTCCGAGAAGCCCTGTGCTTAATTTAACTCAGATTAAAATGCCTCTCTAAAGGTCTACAAACTCAGGAGACCTTAGGTGAAAAGCAGCGATTATCATAGCTCCTGGTTTTTCTTTTTCAGGAAATGTGAAAAACTGTCAAAGATAAAAGCAACAATTTGACAACAGTCAGCTTGCATATCAAGTGGCCGAACCAGCAGGACTTATTATAGGAAGTATATCTGTGCGTAAATATTTGGAAATACAAAAAAAAAAAAAAGAACAACCCTCAACTTTTCTTTCTTTCTTTCTTTCTTTCTTTCTTTCTTTCTTTCTTTCTTTCTTTCTTTCTTTCTTTCTTTCTTTCTTTCTTTCTTTCTTTCTTTCTTTCTTTCTTCAGGATCCAATCTGGATCAGTCACTGGGACAGAGGTTTAGTCTTCTGATCTTTCAGACTTGTGCTGGAG
>NW_015390234.1:83016-111362 GCF_001527695.2 Protobothrops mucrosquamatus
TATATATATATATATATATATATATATATATATATATATATATATATATATATATATATATATATATATATATATATATATATATATATATATATATATATATATATATATATATATATATATATATATATATATATATATATATATATATATATATATATATATATATATATATATATATATATATATATATATATAGCATACAGTATATATAGCATACAGTATATATAGCATACAGTATATATAGCATACAGTATATATATATATATGCTTAATGAAGCATGCACTGTATATTCAGAAAGTCAATAGATATAATCCTTCTGAAAGTTAAATGTAGTTATTTTATTTTATGCAGACAACAGAACACCAGCTAATTTGCAATATCCTCTACACTAGGCCAATAGCTACCCCCCCTCCTCCTCCTCTTCCTTAAATTTGTATGTTGACTGCCAACAACTTTACAGCTCACAAGTAAAAAACATTTTTAAGAAATACAGTAAGACAAAAAAGAATAAAAGATAGTAAAGATGACAAAAATCAGATTGGAACAAAAGAGGAAATAAACCCACACAATCAAAGAGACTTCAGAGGTTTCACTCATTCTCACCAAAGGCTTGGGAAAAGACTTTCAAGCACCTTCAAAACACCAGTAATTCGGAGGCTATCTGGATCTCAGAAGGAAACCAATCCCAAAGGATGGGTACTACTACAGAAAATGTGTGCTTCTGGTTTGGTAATTATTTGATTGATTGACTGATTGATTGATTGATTTAATTTAATTATAGATTTAATTGGTATTGTTTAATCAAAAGGACCTGGAGTACAGCTACCCTATCAGCTCTAATTGGCTGGGCAGATACTATCCATATTCCTGTAGCTGAAATTCAATTTAAATCAATTCTTAGTAACCTATTTATGCATTCTATGGAGATTCTCGATCATCCAGGTCATGTTGTCCGAAAGGTGCTTTTCCAAAAGGCAACTTGGTTTTTTTCTTTCTTTGAAGACGTTTTAGTTCTAATCCAAGAAGTTTCTTGGATAAACAGCAAAATGTTTTCCAAGAAAAAACTAAGAAAGTCCAGTTGCCTTTTGGAAAAGCCCCTTTGGGACTATTTATGCATTGAATGAATGGAGAAGACAATTATAGTTTCTATCACCTAACATGGTAGCATCTCAACCTACTTTATAATAGATTACAGGGAGGAGAAGACACGAGAACAAACAAATTGGTGAAGCATGACCCAATTCAAGACAGGGCTGGAACTTTAGAAGACAGGGACATGTCCAGCAGATGTTGCAAGCCCAACTCATTGTTATCTCACCAGCACAGAAGCAAACTGCTTAAGCCACCATTCTTTATTCGCTTTGCAAACTGATCTGAAGGTCCAATCACATTTAAATCTACTCTTTCCTACCTCTTAACTTAAGGACCAAGGAGAAGGGTGATATATGCCTTGCACTGAAACTGTACACCAGTGCCCAGCTGCAGGTATAGCAATATTAGGAAGTATATCTCCTAATAACAAAATAGCATACACTGCAAGGATTTGTTTACAGCTTTGCTAAAGGCGAACCCTTGCTTCCACCTAAGTTTACCTACTTTATCTTCTGAACCATTGTCTACCAGACACCACTGCTTCAGCCTTACTGTAGAGCAGGGGTGTCAAATGTCGGCCCATGGGTTGGATGCATCATGCCAAAACCATGCTCACCCCGTTGCCGGCAATGGAAAAAAAGTCACGATACATCGCGACACGTCATGTGACATTGCGAGTTTGACACCCCTGCTGTAGAGAGTAGTGTAAATATCAAGGAGAACAATTAAAAAAATATGAGCCTAACAAAATTATAGGAAGAATACAGGAGAACAATCAGATATCAAGAAGCCAAGTTTATTAATGTCTACAAATTAGGGGCTGCCAGGTTTCATTGTCACGGTGTGAGGAATCAAGATGTGCTTTCTTTATTTCTGTCTTGTAGCTAGATTGTTTGAGATGGCTTTTATTCTTAATTAATCATAGTGAAAGCACAATTTTCAGTAAGCTAGCTAGTTAAACTGCAGCAACATAAATACCAACTGAATTTATAGTATGAGAACTGTGTACATAATTTAATTAATTCTATTGTAATATATTTATTTTTCTTTTCAATTCGTTTTTTCTATATACTTATTTGATGCTACAATCTTGACCTGAATCCAGAAGATAGTATTTTGTCTTGTCTGAGAAAAAGGAAAAGGGTCACATAAGCATTGGGGGGGGGGGGGAGAGGGAATAAAGGTTTTTTTTAATGAATGCATTTTCTTGTTCAATATCTTTCAATATCTTTCTTTAGAGTTGGCTTATAAAGAAAATAATTGCTGGTCAGGAGATTTCTCAACAGTGAGAAATGACAAGATAGGTGGCAAACAAACAAACAAACAAACAAGAATCCTGAAAAGTACTAGTAGAACTAGTGTGCACATGCACACACACACACACACACACACACACAGAGAGAGAGAGAGAGAGAGAGAGAGAGAGAGAGAAAAGTGGAATAAGAAATAAGGAATGAAAAACATAGGGTTAGATCATTATGATTCATCATCCCAATTAAAATAAATTCCATTTAGGTATCTAGAATAGACTGTTTTGCAAGCTAAGACAAAACTCCAGGAATTCTGGTAGGTATAGTCACATAGTCAGTTCAGGAAGTGCTGCATAGAAAAGTTCCATGTGGAGTGATTGTACAATGTATTTTTGCTGTGAAAAGCAAGATAAATCTAATAGTAAAAACTATGTTCTATCTTTTCAGAAATAAACAAATCCTTTATAATAAACAGAGACATCAATATATTGAAACCACATCTTAGACAAATGGCCCATTTAGGATCTATACATTAGAACAACCTATTTTAGGTCTGGCCAGAGCCCAACTATTACTATAATATGGCTTCTATCTGAATTTAACCATATAATTGAATTGCGAATATAGATCTGATTACAGTAAATTGTACGGTTGATACAGAAACCATAGCATGGCAGAGACACCAGGAGGTGGACTGTAAACATGCATACATACATATATACATACATACATACACACATAAAAATTCAGGACCTTTCTCCTCAGTAGCTACTCATTTAGTTTAAAAGAGAAATTGTTGAGGACCATATAAAACATATTTAAAAAGATGAAAATTACTAGCCGTTGTCTGCAATTTTGAATAGCTACTTAACAGCTTCACAATTTTATACAAGCAATAGCATGAAAAATGTTTTTAGATTAACATTAGATAAAGATTTGATAAATTTAAGGCTTTTTGTTAAAACAAATCAATTATCACATCTTCTTAGTACTCAAGAGGGATTTTTGGTGATGTTTAAAGACGAACAATTCAATCTTGCACAAATATTAGATTTAATTGCTCCACATAGTACCAAATGGATGATTGTATTGACAATCCAAATGAAAATTAATCTCTAGGGCTTTTGGAAGGATGAGGTATCTCTTCTGTCACCTTTCTGAGTGAACACTTCAAAAGACAGAATGCACTGAGCAATGTTTTTTAGGTTTATATTGCCATCAGATATATTAAGCTGTCAATATAATAAAGCTAAATGAAGCCCATTATCTTTTGACATGATGTGTAGCACCATCTGGAGTGTGTGCAAATAAAAGAATTGCAAACTACATTGAAAAGCCCACTCAAATATTCTAGAATCCCATCTGAGTGAATAAAGGTTTTGTTTTACTGCAGCCAATTTCTTTCTTCAGTAGCGTTCTTATTGTATTTCTGCTGGCTTTGTATCGTGTTTCTCTGAAAATAAGATCTAGTTTGTTTGTTTGTTTTGCCTCCAAAAGAGGCACCTGGTCTTATTTTGGGGGGTTGTCTTTTCTGCTCATCTCACAGTGGCAGCACCGACAGCCCCACCCAGCTGGCCCACTTCTGCGGCCGAAGGAGCAGCTTCATTCTGCAGCTGAGAATGGAGCTCTGTCTGCATTTTGCAGTCAGAGGCCTTTCCAGAAGGTCTCTGTAGCCGAGAACCAAGTACGGATAGCTGCTCCTTCGGCCAGCGAGGCAAGTGTTGATCAATGGGAGGCCTGGCTGCCATGGTAAGCTCCACCACACCCACCCTGCCCTAGCTTGATTTTTAGATGTGCACCTCACCCCAAAACTAGGGCTTATTTTGCAGGGAGGGCATATAAAAATCAAGCTAGTGAAGGGTTCTGGAACAAAGGGAAATTGTTTAGTCTAACTGTTGCTTTCTTGCTTTTTGTAATCAGCTTTTGCATCAGAGAAATTTTATGCAAGTGTGGGAAACATGTACATGGATGGGATATACTGAAGGAGGGAATAAGGGAGTGTGCAGGAATGATTGATGTCTTTCTTATGATGTAATGGCTCTGTTGTCTGATTTTCATTGGCTAACAAAGTTTATAAAGCAATGCTACCAACTTTCTAATGTGTGGCACTTCTGGACATAACTCTGCCAGCGTTCCAGATCGTTGGGCACCCAGCTGCTTAATTTGATCAAATAAAGTGCTGCTTGATCAAGAAGTTTCCACCTGGGTTATCTGATTAGATTGATATGGTATCTCAAGTTCAAGTAAGGGACTGGGACCTTACAGTAGGGCTTATTTTCAGGGCAGTTCTTACTTTCAGGGAAACACAGTAAGTAGGTAGGCAACAATTACAATGGTCAAATGGTTTGTAGAACTATGCCCAATGACAAGTTTGAAAACTGACTTCAATTTATCAATAGATAACTTACTACATGAAAAAATGTGTCTTCTAGTGGACTGACACAATGCAACCTTAAGGATTGAATCTGAGAGTATAGCCAGATGGATGTGTTAAAATAAAATCTTCCTGATTGTGAGCTGGCAAAAAAAGGTACTGGCCTAAACTGGGCAGTCCACATTGCTGATCCCTTCTTGGTTTCATTAAAAGTCTGATGAATGCTGTTTCCATACAGTTTTAATGCAGGACAAATTAAAGAAGGTGGTTAGTGAATCCTCCTAGCCCTTGTTTTTCTCCTTCTGAGAGTCATCTGCTAAAAGGGTAACAACAAATAATCACTGACTTTAACAGGTTCTGGGGCACTGACAGGTAAGGGTAAGTGGGTGCTCAGAATGGCTGATTTACTCACTTCTGAAATAGCCCAGATAAAGTTTGAAGGCACAGAAGTCCTCCACGTCTATTAATTATTAACTGGACTGTTTCTGAACACTAGTGTTCGCCTGAACAATTGCTAAATCTATGTCCAAGAAGTTCCTGTATGACAGGTCCCATGCATGAAAGAAGGGTATTATATGAAGTGGAATGGAGCACTCTCTCAGAGGACCAGCTCCATCCTTGATTAATGCTACAGCATAGTGGCAGTGCTAATAGCAGGTAGCATATAGTAGCCAAAATCCCATCTCTCACCACTAAAGTAATAAAAGAGTAAAAATTTCAGATTAAAAAATGCCTTTGTCACCAGAAGCAGATGAGAACAGGTAATGCATTCATTTTTACTCAAAAGCAGCAAAAGCTAGCTGGTAGAATCTTGATTTAGATTCTTTATGGCCTCTGATTTTGTCAGTTCCTACAGTTGTATTTCTCAGCCTTGGTCACTTAAAGAGACATGAACCCCAACTCCCAGAATACCATGTATCTTCAAGAGGCGAAGGCTGAAAAATACCCCATTACAATAAAGACAATGGTTACTCTGTCCATGATACAGGAAAGGCCAAATTCCCAGCGAGCACTCCAAAGTATCTCAAAATATCCTCTTGTGAGGACTAATTTCTCAGTATGCATCTTACTAGCTTTAAAGTAGTGTACAAGATCATCATCATCATTTCAAAAAATGGGGCATTGGTTGAACTTCAGTACCCTATCAGTACTAATGATGATAATTGTTGATTCTTCTTCTTAAAGCAAGATATTTAGACTAGTTCAGCCAGAGCTAACAAAACCTGCTCCCCTTTGATCTTCAGCCATTCTAATAATTATGGATTGAGGATAGCTTCATATTTCTATACTCTAACCATCCCCAAGTATAGAAGAGTCTTTTCTCTAGCCCGTTTCAATGTCTTGCCCTCAGCACTACTCGACGGGCGATTTAAGAGGCTCTGTTTAGTGAGCGATTATGCCCCTGTGATAGGGCTGAAGTTGAAACTGTGGAGCATGTCTTATCATACTGCCCTATATATAACACAGGCAGAATTAAATTATTGTCTTTCCTTGGAATTGATCCCTATGGTTCCAATGTTAGTAATTTGGTCTTATATTGTCTAGGGGATGGCTCCCCCTATATTACTTCTCAGGTTTCTAAATTTCTTTTAAAAGCTGTAACTATTAGAGGAGAACGTTGTAATTCCCTTTAGCCAAGGCTTCTGGTGTTTAATTGTTTGTGATTATATTTTTCTTGTGTTTGTTTTTTTTGTTGCACTTGCATTTTGGTCTGTGACTGCAAAATAAAAATTATTATTATTATTAGACTAGTTCTTTGATGGGCCTATTTTAATAATTTGCCCTGACCTGACATAATGACATTCTATCATGTTGTGAGAAATTGAAACAGTGGTTCCGAATTGTAGGGCATATTCATACAAATCTCTTGTGATCTCACAAAACAGATCATTTTTCACAACACAACAATGGATTCCAACTTATTATTATGAATTCCTATATCATTATTATGAATGGAGAAATGTTGTTTACTTCAGTCATATATCAGACTGGAAGCATATAACAAAGACATGTATCAAAGTTCTTTACCAATAACTGAGAGAAAGCAGGGAGGTTTCAGGCCAAATAAAACGCATATAATGAATTCATACATACAATGCAGAGTTGCTACCAGAAGATACAATAAGGACTAACAACTCAGATGCCTTAAAGAAAAGTTTAGAGAAATACATGGAGGGCAAGATCCTAGCCATATTTTGGCAATTTCTGCTTCAGAATCAGCTGTATGGGAGACAGAAGCAGGAAGTTACTATTGCACTGAAATTTTGCTTGCAAACTTTCCCTAAATACAACTATTTCAGGAACCAGATACTGGAAGAAATAAGCTTTTTCCCCCTATGTCTTTTTAGCTTTATGATAGCAGTAATCCTTTCAGCAATGTTGTTTAATAATTTAAGCTTATTTTCCTTATATTACAGATAAGGCACTGAAATCAACACAGTGTGTCTATCCAAGACTAAAACCTTATAAAGCTCTATTGAACTCAGTAGAGATTTCTCCTGAGGAACATGTAGAGGTTAGAATCCATCCCCTTGAAGGTATATTTCAGAGATGGTATTTGGACAAGGAATGGTCAGGTCTAGAATTAGTCAGTCAACCTGCATGATATTATTGGTTCTGATGGTGTAAAATGTTGCACTAACCAGTAGCCACATAGTATATACATAAATTAAAAAGGTTTGACTTGGTGCAACATTTAGGTTCTGTGTAATTCTGAATACCCCTCATGGGGAAAAATAGTAGTATATTGCTATAGTGCCCATATGGCATTTACTGTATTTTCCTAGGACGTCTGGTCACTTATGCTGGTCTTTGACTGGATCCAATAGAACTCTTGCATCATGTTGGTGGGGTTTTTTTTTTTAAAAAAAATAACACTGAATTTTAAACACACCAGTTAAAATATGCCCTATATCTTCAAAGACATCTCTCACCTTTTAATCAATGGATCCTATTTTATATTAATGTAACGAAGCTGCTTCAAGTTAAATGTTTTTATATTTTAATGTTTTATGATGCATTTTTTTGTTATAACTTGGGAGCCACTGAGAGTCTTTTTATGTTTGCAGCAGGATTTAAACTCAATAACTAACTAAATACGTTAACTAAAACATGTTGACTTAATTAAAGGAATAAATGTTTCAGGGAGGACTACTTGCTTTTTATGTATGGAAACATTTGTAGGTCCTCCTGGACTCAGAGCTCACCCTTGAGGAGCAGTGATAGCTATGGCCAGGAAACCTTTGCACAACTTTATCCTATGTGTGCAATGATACCCCTTCCTGGATCTGGAAGCCCTGCTCACAATCATTCATATCTTAGTCATCTCCCAAATGGATTACTACCCAATCTACATGGGGCTGTCCTTGAAGACAAATGGTCTAGAACACAGTGGCACAGATAGCTATAGGCACTTCTCACTATGCCCATGTGACATCATTATTCTGTGAGCTGTATTGGACCCCAATTAGCTTCCAGATGTAATTCAAGATCTTATTTAAGGCTTTATATGTCATAGGATTATTTGAAAAACTGCCTTCTCCCTAGGCCAGTGGTGGCGAACCTATGGCACGGGTGCCAGAGGTGGCACTCAGAGCCCTCTCTATGGCACGCGTGCCATTGCCCCAGTCCTAGGCCTTCAGCTGGGTTTTACAAAACCTTTTTGCTTTAGGCCTCCACTGCCGTGTGCAAAAAAAAGAAAAAAGGTTCAATCAATTAGTCAATTTCAACTTCTCGCAGGGAAAAAAAAGATCTTGCAAAGTTGGAATTAATTGATTGAACTTTTTAGTTCCATCCAGTCTGCTGTTACCACCGCAGCCACGCGTACCCAATGGGCCACACCCAGCCAATGGGCCACACCCACCCGGCACCGATGATGCATAAGTGGGTTTTGGGTTGCAGATTGGGCACTCGGTCTCTAAAAGGTTTGCCATCACTTCCCTAGGCCATCTATCTACCTCACACATTCAATTAGGGTGAGTGCACTTTAGGTCCTTCATTGAAACTTCTCACTGGCATCTTTTATTTTATGCAATGACCTTAGTCTTGACATAGGGTTGGCTAAACCCTGTTGGGCTTTAGAAAGGCTGTCAAGATCTGTTTTTTCCCCAAACCTGGAACCTGTTTACTTGATGATATTACTATTGTTATAACTTTGTTGTTTCATGATTGTTTGTTGGTGTATATGATGTAGCTTTACATTCTGTTTGTTGGCTTCTGTTGCTTTTATTTTTTAAGCCATCTATAGCAACCTTGGTTGAATTGGGTGACCATATGCTTCAAGTATTATAAATAAATAAATAAATAAATAATCTCAGACTTGTCTTCTATGAGCTGTAATTGTCATAAGCATATTATTTGGTTTTAATTTAAATGAACATAGGTTAACATACTATGATTAATCTTACTCATGCTGGCCATGTTTAATATGAAAAATAAGGTATGTGTCATAAGACTAGGCAGGCAAAATACGGCTGGGGAGTGATGGGTGGAGTTAAGTGCATCATCAGCTTAGAGTCATAACATTGTCACAATCAGTCCAAGTCCAGCCTCTCCCTTGAATTCCAGGGATTCTTACCTGCTGCCGATTCAGATTTGACCTTTATTTGACTAGATTCTTATATGTAGGCTTGAGCAATAAATCTTTCTGAACTGCAATTTAACATATGGTCCTTATCCTTCATGCTTGACAGTTGAGCTTTTTGTTGTTGTTTTAAAAAAAATCTTTCAAATTACAGTGGTTGGATACTTGGCCCACTATAAAGGGCTTTATTAATTATTTTGAAGGATGTCATTTATGAAAAGGGGATTTTTTTCCAGATATTGAAATACTGACAGTACATGGTCTAGCTAAGGTATTGTTTGTGTTGAAAGAGATCTATCTATCCATCCATCTAACTATCCATCACATTCATATCCTGTCTTTCTTCCAACAGACTAAGGATGGCATGCAGGAGATTTCTGATTTTATACCTACAAAACTCTGATGAGAGAAGCTGAAAGATAATAACTTGCCTATAGTAACTATATCAGTTTCATGGCTGAGTGGGGATATTGAAAGAAATCTCCCCTGCTGACGTCCTGTACACAATGCCTGCTGGCACACTGGATTTCAGTGAGCATCAATCAAAGCACCAGCAGCATGTGGGGAGTTTATCTAGCAACCAAGATTGTTCTGTAGGAGCAGGTATGTTCACTCACAGCATTGCTTAAGAAAGTATCCAATCCCACATGTCATGTCAATCAGAGGCTGTGAGCTGATGAATCGACAACAGAACAAAAAGACTGGGCTATCATTTCAAATAACAGGGATTTTGAATACAAGGTTAAAGATTGCTAAGGATTTCAACATCAGAAATAAAGGCTATCCTTGAAAACTATTTTACCAGAGCAGACTAAATCGTTTGAAATCCTACTTCTGATAATTTAGGAAAATGAGGCAGGGGGATTTGAGTTTTTCCCAAGGGACCTTGAAGGTTCTAAATATCTATTTAGAATAAGACACTGAGAACAGACCACAACGAGATGAGGACTGCTGAAGTGAGATTTTTATTAACCTCTAGGATAAAAATAAAAATTCTTCTCTTATGAGAATGTTATCTCTGCTATCTTGGTGAGATCTCTTTCCAGAAAGATTGGAGCAAGCTGGAATACCACCAGCTCTGGAGATAGCTGTGACAATGAGCGTCTTCATAACTAAAATCAAAAGAAAAGGTTATGATAAGGAAAAATTGGAAATGCATGCTGAATTGTTTGTGTGTGTGTGTGTTTGTGAATGAAAGAGAGAGAGAGAGAGAGAGAGAGAGAGAGAGAGAGGGAGGGAGGGAGGGAGGGAGGGAGACAGACAGACAGACAGACAGACAGACAGACAGAAACAGATAGTCAGTCATCTAAAACAGACAGACAGACAGAAACAGATAGTCAGTCATCTAAAACAAAGCAAGGCTATGGCATACACTTGAAAGAAAACTAGGAAGTCTGTATTTGTGGAGTCTGTCTGGCAAGAACAAAGATTGTTTATTCACAGAGAATATGCACATGGAATACTTGTATCCTTTCTAGGTGATTAGAGAGTTGATAACAGTAACAAAGAATTAGACATCCTACATACAGTACCTCAGCTAGAAGGTAACGCATAGGGATGGCCTGGAGTAAATAGAATGTGTATTAGATAACTCCTTGAGCATTCATTAGCCAAGGCTTAGGAATAGGAATGGCTTGAGACCAATGCAACAAATGGTTAGATCATTAGTAAAATGTTTATTAGATGATATTTCTTATATATTCTGCCTTGTCCCACGTTCTGCTTTAGTGATGTTGTATAAAGCTTCCTTAATCCTTTGTTCTGGATCCTGGCATTTTGCTGGCTGGGACCCCTTTTGCTGAAGCGCTTCAATAAAAGGAAACAAAACCTGCACCTTCAGTCTGGTGTTCTTTATCAGCTTCGGCACTAGGCTCAGACCTTAATTGGGGACCCTTCTGGGTAATTTGAATTTACCTTCCTTCTAATAAAAATGTGATGCCACAAACAGAATATCCAGCAAGAGATAAATTAAATTAGGAAATAATGAGAAATTGGACTAGAAGCATTTGTTGGTAAGGTATCAATCAAATCCACATTTCAAGCATGCTTGCTCTGCTGCTGCAAAGGGGATATGACTAGACAAAAAAGGGGAAGGGAAAGAAAGGGGAATTAGTATTTTGGAGAAACATAAAAGTATTGGAACACGCAATCATGGGAGCCACTGCCCTGTTGAATCTCTACCCTTTTGAGAGAAAATGTTTTCCCAAAAGTGGTTGGTCAAATGATATTGAATGGTTTCATCCTGGAAGAGTTTTTCCACAAGAGAATTCTTAATTAATTTTAATTGTACAATTCTTAAAAAATATGTATCTGTTTAATTTGTGTCTTTCCTTCTTTTTAGGTTCAAGATTTCATTAATGCACATAGGGAAGTTCAGAACTCTGGATCAAGTTACATAATCTAATGCAATCTCTGTGAATATATTTGTGTGTGCTGAGGACACTTTCAAATTCTACATATTGTACCATAAGATGATAAGATTAACTATAATTCCTTTTGGGGTCTTAGCTGATGTATCATTTGTACCAAAAAACCCTCTTTTGTGGAACAAATGAAATATCAGAAGATCGTATGAAAGAGAGAGATGCTTTAAATGGAAAATATAAAGACAAATTGCTACACAATGACATTCAAAATGAATACAGCAGAAAAGCACAACAGCAGGTAATTATGTAAGTGAGGTAATCATTATTAGACTGTGAGGAATTAATTTTATCACATTCTGTAGTGTTGCAGTCAATATAGATAACAGACTTGTGCTGATATTAGCTGCCCAAACACATACAACTAATTTAGCCAGTGCAGCCTGGTAATGAGAATCATCAGTAATGATGTCTTTGTTGTCGTGACTGCAGTAAAACAGAGATATGCCAAAGACTGAAAATTGCTGAAATGAATTAGGAATGTTCATAAAGCCTGCAGATTCCATTCACCGAGAAAGAGAAGGGATTCTACTTAATCAGGTTCCAGTTTTACAACTTAAACTCTGAATACCCAGTACAGTGTGTCAAGTGCATTTAATCCTTGAATATAGTTAGAATACCAATGGTTGAAATCTGAAGAGCTGGAAAAAAACAAGAATCTAGAGACTCGGTGGTCTAGACCAGGGGTCACCAACTCCCGGTCTGTGGCCCTGTACCGGTCCCGGCATGCTAGCAACCAGTCCACACAAACAAGCAAAGCCCCATCTATAGGATGTAGGCAGCAGACAAAACCATGCACCCTCTGGTCTGCAGAAAAAACTTCTCTCCACAAAACTGGTCCCTGGTGCCCAAAAGGTTGGGGACTTCTGATCTAGACTTTGGTCTAGTGTCTAAAGCACCAGGCTAGAAAGCAGGAATCGTGGGTTCTAGTCCTACCTTAGCCATGAAAGCCAGCTGGGTGAACTTGCATGAGCCACTCTCTTAGCCCAATTCACTTCCTAGGGTTGTTGTTTTGTAAAAAAATAGGAAAAGGAAGATATGTTGGATATGTTCATCATTTTTGAGTTATTTGTAAAAATAATAAAGGTGAGATACAAATAAGTAAGAGAGTCAAGATTACAGTTCTTTCCTTTTAAATTTTGAATGTAACAGAGGGGTTTAGTAGGTTTAGTAGTTCTTTGCATGGGACAGGCAAAGTTCCAATATTAAATTTAAAAAATAGAGTTTGTGCTTGAGATACTGTGGTTGATGGAGTTCTTTCATTATAGTGCAAACTTTCTTTACCAGAAAAAAAATGCTTAACTACAGTTCTTGGATTCTTTTGAGCTTGTCTAATTACTTCCAATCCTGCCTGAATTGTGAAGAGTTACAATTATTACAAAATAAATAATCTCATTTTATCTCTGCTGTATTTGGAGCTGCTTTCCTGAAAATCAATATATGTAGTACGTTGAATTGTTAAGAAAAAATAATAAATGGTTAGCAAATCATTAAAATAAATGAGAACTAATAATTATTAGATTATTAAAACGATTAATATCTATCATCATGCTTTCATTTCAGGAAGACTATTTATGAAGATTTTACAAGATGGTAGCGTTTCATCTCAGGTGGGTGGAAATAACTACTTGATTTGAGGGTAATACTGTTTCCACAACTCCAAAATGATGAGGTGAATTGTTCTGCTGCAGCTGCCCAGGTCACATGGCCAGAAGTTCTAGCAGAAGACTCTAGAAAGTGGTGGCTTAATTTGGCTGGTTGTACCAAACCCTTGGTTGAACACTGGGTTTGAGCAAGTTCGGAAAGAAGCTTATTTCGAGGCTAATTGTCCTTTTGGAAACATGACATTTATCTTTCTTGCACCCAAGATACACTGTTTTGCTCTGACAATGAGCAAACAATTGAAATGTTACTATTAGAAGTATGTTTATTAGAAATAACCAACAAGTGACAAGTGAAACTGCCAGCATTTGATATCTCAATCACTTATAGATTCTGTCATGCTTCCACTAGCTTGTAAACTGGTAACTAGATTAACCTATGTTCTGGGTTAAGAAGTACATTTAGTCTTTCACGAATCAAACAAACTAGATTCTCTCCTACTAAACTACTGAATAACTAACTGAGATTAAAGCTTTCCAAAATTAGAACATTGTGTCAACTTAACTGCTAGATTTTTATAGCCTCAAACACACCTAACATAAGAAAAAAGAATTTCTTGTCAGAATTATTAGCAAATTTTCCTATTGCAAAAATATTTCAATCTAGAATTTTCTTCAGTTCCCTGCAAAGAAATCATATTGTCACCTTTGACAGTTGAGTAAAATGCAAAGCAATCACATAACTTATAGTGGTGCTTTTAAATATCAAGATTCATGCACTAATTAACCTTCCTAGTCCCATAATTAGGAAGAGTGTCCTGGGAATTCAGCAAACCCATTTGCTTTTTATTTGCCTTAGCTGTCCAGAGGGACATATTGACAAAGTTTAGTGGCCCTTGGTTTTTATAGTTCCATTTCTCTGAGAACTGACACTTCTAGCAGAATCTTTAGTGCACATCTTAAACACAATTAAAACTATATTTACAGGGATTCAGAATATCCTAATCTGGGGAAAAATGAAGGCTGGCAATGGAAAACTAATCATGAGGAGGGAAGATGTTGAACCAATACAAAAAATCAGTACCTCTCCTTTACTTCAATTACTTTGATCACAGTATTCATTCAGGTAGGATTGCCATCCAAATTTCAATAGATGCTATAATCAGGGGTTCTCAACCTTGGCAACTTTAAGACTTGTGGACTTCAACTCCCAGAATTCCTCAGCCAGCAATGTTGGCTGAGGAATTCTGGGAGTTGAAGTCCACAAGTCTTAAAGTTGCCAAGGTTGAGAACCCCTGCAAGTATAAGTCTTCTAGAATACTCCTGCCATGTGTCTTCTTTGATCTCTGTCAGGTGTTTCAAACAATAAATGGTTTTCTTCTGCAATTTGCCAGATCTGGAAGGGATGAAGCTATGAAGCTTCAGACCTTTCAGATCTTCCCCCACCATTAATTTGCCTGTCCTTTACAGGAAAGAGTCTGTGTTCAATCTTTTGTGGTGCTGGTGGTTGTTTGATTTTTCTCACATCTTGAACATGTTGCAAGGTGTTTCCCAACAGCAACACATAAAAGTGTCAACATTGGGGTTGTTATTCACTCTACACCAACCAAAAATAACTGCACTGAACAGTGAACTCACTCTCCTTAGGGGAAAATTATTTTGATCCATTTTGAAAAGTATAGAAGAGCAAGACTACAGTATATAAATACCTGTAAAAGATAGTGAGAATAACCTTTGGTAATGAGAAGAAGAGCCACAGTCTAGACAATGATCTCATAAGAGAAATGTGAGTTGAAAGGAAGATGAGTAGAAAAAGTATGTTATTTCTCATGGTTTGGGTTTCCTGCCTTGACTACCTTGCAGGGCTGACATCAGCATTAAAGCAAGCAACCTAAAGCATAACAGCCATAATAATAATAATAATAATAATAATAGTAATAATAATAATAATAATTTAAAAAAAAACCCACCCAGCTTCTTATGGAAGTCATCCAGGAATTCAAGCCTGTAGATTTTAATACATATGTGAAGAATGGTACATAAGTGTCTGAGTAAACCCACACATGACAACTCTTCATTGTGTGAATCCTTAAGCTCAAAAAATAATAAAATCTGGAACAAGGATATATCAAAGCTCCCTCGGCTCAGATAGGAAAAGAGATGAGACTGGAAACCTAGGAAACAAGAACCATTGGGATATATGGAAAGACCTTTATTGCTAGTAGGCTAATGCAAAGGAATTTTGAAAGGCTTCTGAGATAACTCTCCCATTCAATTTATATCTACTGTAATAATTAAGGCAGTGTTACTCTGAATCTTTTTCTCATGCTTCACCTCTTTCGTGAACCAGCTTTATTTCTCCCTGTACTATTACTGCTTCTTCTTTGATGTTTCCAAGGTCTGTTAGGAATTCTAGCACAGGAACAGAGAATAGTGTATGCTTTTATGCTCCACTTTTGAAACAGCACTCATGTTAGGCCAAATCAACATTTCTGTTTTCCTTAGTTTTAGTGTCAAACAACACAGCTTGAGCCTTTAGACTGTCAGCCTCAGTTTCTTTTGAAGTCAAGGTGCATCTGTATGATGTGAGTACAAGTGCAGGTACAGATGCCATGGGAGTTCAAGTCTGTGACAGTCTTAGTGGCCTAGTAGTCCATAAATAGGTGACAGTGCTACTAGATCCGTAGTCCCCAGCCTTTCTGGCTCCACAGACTGGCAGCGGTGGCAAGGGTGGTGGTGTGGTTTCGCGCACACAGCCTAGCTCCCACGCATGCACAAACAAAGCTTTGCATGCTTGCCCACAACTTGTGGTACACAGTTACTAATAGGCCATGGACTGGGGGTTGGGGACCCCTGTACTAGACTACACTCAATCAAGGCTTCTCTATTTGCCTTTTTACAGAGCTCTGAAATCAACTCAATCTGTTCTGCTGCATATGATAGAACATACAATGATGTCTTCTTCAGACAGTTATATCAATAGTCCATTAAGTCTTACTTCAAAATTGGAAATAAAATCAAGCTGCCCATGCATCCTGAAGATACAGATTACTTAGTGGGCATAGCATATGGCTGGGATCACACTGTGCTATGTCTTCCTGACATTCTTTTCGGTATTGCTACCTGAGATAATTACCCCATGCTGCCTTAGGGTAAATTTGACTCTGTAAAATACCCTGAGTCCCTCTTATTATCTCTTTCTTATTGTGATTTTTTTTTGCCTTTATTACTTGGCATACATTGAAACAAGTTTTCTAATATATAGCAGTAACAAAACAAATCTGGAATCTAAAAATCTCAGTATTGAATTTTGCCTGCTCAGTTCATTGGCTTGGATGATTGTTATGTGGAAAGAGTAACTAGTAATATCCAGGGACATTTGTGGTGGGTGGAGGTCAAAGCAGTCAAGATAATCACAACTGCATAAGTGAAGCCCCCACCTCTTTTTTGCATCTGCTTGTGATGCATGTAAAAAAAAAACCCACAAAAATCTTGAAGTCATTGCCACCATCCTACATTTGCAACTCAAATACCCTAGAGGTATGTGAAACATTTATTAGTATAGCTGATGCAATTGATAAATATTTCATTATAATTTAACAAAACAGGCTGATTCCTCATAATATCCTAACATTGATTGATGTCAAATATTCAGCAATCAATATTATGTTTGTTTTGGAAGCTCACCCTAGTATGCAGCAGCAATCAGTATTTAATAATGTAACAATTTACTTGCAAAAGTGCAGTGCCTTTTATATTAGTTTTCTTCATTCACCTGCACAAAAGAGAATTGTCAAAGGGTTTTTTTTCTAAATACACACCATGAATTTTGAAGTGAATCAGGTAGATTTGAAGCATGGTAGATATTGGTAGATTTCCAAAGGTAGATTTGAAGCATGGTGGATATTGTCATATATAACTGCACATTCCATGATTCCATTTTATTTCTGGAGCTTAGCAAGAGCAAAATACCTACAAGTCTTAGGCTCACTGAGCTAACCAGATGGTAAAAGCAGACAACAAAGAGAAGAACATAATACAAATAGTCCTTTTTGCTCATGTGTTTGTTCCACAAAAATCTCCTTCTCCTCCTTTTCCTTCTCCCAATAGCCACCACAGATTGACTCAATACTGATTGGTTTGTCCTGATAAATTAGCTTGCTACAGGAGGTGGAGCTGTAATTTCCTAACATTTTACTAAAAGACTATATAGATATAGCTCACCATATGAAACTGTGGTCATTTCATCCTTACCCTTTCATTTTTTCATGAATAGATACAGTTGCTGTAATAAAAGTTATTGCCTTTCTTTGCATTCCCCAAATCAAAGGAAGCTTCTTACTCTCCTGTGGTAGTTTTCAGCTCAGCTGACTTTTAAATTCTAATTTTAATTTCTATTGGCAAATTATCTTCAGAATAGTTTCTATACCTGAGGTCAAAATCAATTAGAGATGGCAGTGTTGAAAGAAAAATCACCAGGTCCAGTCCAAGCCGGGAGTAAACAAAAAGGAGGCTAAGACGCTGGAAATAAAATGGAGGCTGCTTGGGAAAGAAGGTTCTTGTTTATTTAGTTGTCAGAAACTTCAGTGACACAGCATGTTTCTGGCGTGGCTGACAAAATGGAGTTGGGATAGATGGGCTTTTATACCTTCTTTGGGGTTTTGTGTTTGGAATGCTCCAGGGGGTTGTGCAGCAAGGTGGGCTTTTGTGTCTTTTGCTAGTCTGAAGAGGATGTATGATTAATCCTATTATCTCCTAAAGGTCATTTTCCTGCCCTTGGAGTCTTTGTTTTTCTAATCCCTTCAGCTCCAGCCTTCTTGCCCCAGTTTTCCTGCATGGATTAGAAAATCTACATTTCTAAAGAGCTGGCTTCCTGGATTTCTGCTTGAGGGAGACTGGGCTGGATTTCTGCCTCCATTAAAAATTTTTCTCCATTACTGTAATCCTTTGAGAAAATATAATATTCTGCCTTTTTAATATTCCCCAAAATATTTCCTTCTCTAGGAGGGTGGGTGAGTGCTAACTTCCAACAGCAGTGAGGGACTACAGGTACACAGCATTTATTTATTTATTTATTTATTTATTTATTTATTTATTTATTTATTTATTTTATTTATTAAATTTCTATCCCGCCCTTCTCCCAGCGGACTCAGCATTGATGTGGGAGTGATACAAATATTACCTGGAAATAGATTAGAATCTTCCATTCTTATGCATCAACTCACTCCACTCCAAGACATTTACAAAGGATGCTTTGACTCATCTTTTACCTTCTGGCCATCTCTGAAATTACTAGTTAGAGTTTTGTCAAATAGCAGTTCAGATGTTTAAAGGGAATCATCAGCTTACTGCTGATGGTTGTTTGGTCTTGTATTAGTTAGCTGGGATGCAGCTAACTAAAGAATCTTTAGTTAGTAGCTAAAGGAGTAAATAGGAGTAAGTCAATAACCAGAAGAAGCACAATTGCCTAAATGAAAGTGACTATTCTTACAGAAGTAATTCCTGGCCAGGTTTGATAAAAATTTCAGATTATTGTAACTGATTTTTAAACTTATCCATCTTCTCCTATCTTTTTCTTGCTGTTGCAGCAACTATAGAATTAGTCAAAGATAGTCTGTATGACATTTCCCATTCCCTGCCCCCCTCTCTCTCTCACACTCACTCACTCTCACACACATCAACACACACAAAGCACCATTTCCATTCCATATACTTATACCAATTTCTTTGACCCTGCTCCCATATAGAAGCATTTATTGTTTTTATTCACATTTGCTGGGAGGAGAAATGAGGAAGGATTGTTAGATATGAGAAGTTGATTACACCTTCCATATCCCTTCCAGTAATACTTTGAACTGAACACTGGTTTTCAATAACTGGAAATCTGCCATTAGCAAGAATGCTGCTGGTGGTAGAGTATAATGCTTTTATGTTTCTCTCTCCATTGTAACATTCCTTGGAGTGAAAGAGAGATTTTTGTTTCAGTTTTTCTAGGTGCATATACGAGTATACTTCCTCTCTGTTTTAAAATGCTATTTAAAAAAATGAAAAATGTGCAAGCTAAATATGAGAGGGCAGTTATTCACACCAAGTTCAATACTCTTATAAGAAATTTATTGGAGTGCCTCAAAAACTAACTAATTGTCACATAAATGTTCATGGATCAAAGTCACAAAGTTTTGTGATTCCCCATAGGGCAAGTGCATATCAAAACCAGTTAGTTTTTAAGATACCACAAGACTCGTTGCTGGTGCTGCTGCTACAAAAGTTTAATATGGTTAATCCTTTGTAAGATGTCTTTTGCTCATTGTTGTGCCTGCTTGTACACATATAGGTAACCACCCACAAATTTATTCCAGGCAATGAAAATAGAAGAGGCTGAAGCAGCTTAAAATGCAATTTAGCAGCAAAGTATAGGGAAAATGGATGTTTTCCATTGTTTATTCTGCAGCAATTTCAGCAAGGCCAAATCTTTCAAAGAGATCATTCTCTTTATAAGTTAAGTGAAATGATAGACATGTGTAGGCTTAAGGAGAAAAATATAAACATCAATACATTCAGATTCTAAAAATGCATAAAACACAATACTGCTTTCTTTCTATTTTTTCTCTTCTCCCTCTACATTTACCTGCAATTTTCTTCTAGGTAAAGAAACAAAATTCATCTGCTTATAGCTGCAAAGATTGCAACTGAGAAGAATCAAGGGAATAATATTCCATGATTCTCTTGTCCTGAGCAATAAAGAGAATATTTTACGAGTACTCTACATTTCATTTGCATAGTGAAGATCCTGGGAAAATCTGGACAGGATCCAATATGAGTCAATCAATGGGACTCATAAGTAGATGTCTTATGTCCCCGTGACCGATTCAGATTGGATCTTGCAACAGTATCCTGGGACATGTATATTTGTACATGTATATTCACCAAATCTGGATCTGCCAGCCAGAGTAATAAATACCAAAACCAATGAAATAGTGTTTGACTCAATATAATGGAGTCATAGCTAATTATATTTATCCTTACAATCATTTAGAAGAAATTTCACTAACCCTCCAGATTTTAGTTCTCAGACTAGCATAGACATTGTGACTAATTCTTTTTTTCTTTTTGGTAGTGTATACATCTTGCCTTTTTTGTCTCCCCTGTCCCCAGATGGCAGGTTGGAGAAGAAGGCTAATGTAAAAACTCTCATGCAAAAAACAAGATTGACTGTGTCATCAATGAAAACATGAAGCAGAAATCACTAGGCAAGTTCTCTGTTTATGTTCTTCTTGATATGCAAGCAATTTAGGAAGAATCCTTGAAATGAAAGTAAAAAAATGACACTGATTTGTTGGAAACAAGGAATTTATTTTTCTTTCCTTTCTCTTTCTCAGTCAGCAATCTTTAACATTGAAGATTTCAGCAGAACAGCAGCAATTTAGCTCTGGCCAAAATTGTCAGCTTTGTTCTTCCCAGGAAGCTCACCTTTAAATAGTTTTAAAATTCTCACTCTCTCTCTCTCTCTCTCTCTCTCTCTCTCTCTCTCTCTCTCTCTCTCTCTCTCTCTCTCTCTCTCTGTCCCTCCCTCCCTCCCTCCCCCTCCCTTTCTAAACCATATGTTTTGTGGTTATTTTTGAATAGGGGTATATTACCTCAGCAATTTAAATGAAATTGTGCCATTGAATTTTAATTTTACCATGATTTCCCAAACATTGAACTTGAAATAATGTTGCACTGTAAGTCAATCATTATATACGTCTTTAACACAGATGCAGAGAAAGAACAAAAGACAAATTTCATCAGCATTCTCTACTTAAGGAAACCTCTTAAACAAACAAACAAAAACTCTCCCTATCAAATAGTAAAAAAGTTTCTAAAGCTAAAAGGATTGCCTGTGCCTGGTATCATTGTGTATAAGAGTTTCTGCCTACAAAATAAAGACAAGGATTTAAAACTATTTTTTTTACTGTGCTTTGTGTTCATTTTGCACATCAAAACAGTCACCAAATATGAACGTACTCTAGAATTTAGCATCCAGAGTCTGGAAGGAATGTTGGTAAACAGAAACATCAAGTCCAAAAGAGTGCTTTAAAGTAGGTTTGGGTAGCAATTTAGAAGGCACAGCCTTCTGCAGCTTTTCTAGGTGATGTTTAATAGCTGCAAACACCATCATAGATATCAGAAGGCTGACTTCAGCCATAGCAGTTATAAATTCTTCCTAACCTATAAAGTTTCTTCTTCTTGCTAAGGCTACGTGCTGCTCAATTCACCAATCTAGATTAATACTTGGAATAGCTACACTCTTGTATAACAATTCACTGTGGTTAAGCTGTCCTCCTGCTGCTTCATTTTGTTCAACAAAAGCGAAGGGGGTCTGAATACTTTCTGAATGCACTGTACCTCTTTAATTAACATCTGAACATGAGCAGTCACAAAAATGGCCTTGCTCTGTAGAATATGCTTTGCACATGTCTGCAGTCATTGTATATTTCTTTATTTGGTTGCAAACCTATAATCACATCTTTGCATAAAAAGCCGTTATCTTTTTACTAGCTTTATTTTCCTTCAAGATAGGCTTTTTTGTATATTCATTTTTTATTGCTTTCTAGAGGGTTGTAAGGGTGTGCTCATGTGTTTCAAGTTATACATATTTTTACATATGTACTAAACTTTCAGAAAAAAAGACCTTGCTCCTCCGTCTTTTTTTAATCTGCTCTTCATCTTTCTCTCATTGAATTCAATACTGTATACCAAATTCTCCATAGACTCTTAACTGCTTAAGATCTTCCTGTTGGCTTTTAGATAATTAACTTCTTTAACTCTGTGTTAGCCTTTTGATTCTTGATTGAAGTGACTGAATAGCAAAATGATTATTTGATTGCTTGATGTGCTTTGAGGCTCAAATCTTCTTTAAGAAAATATATTGATTATGTATTAATTATACTCTTTGTTTTGAAACTCCAGAACACCTAAGCTTCTTTAATAACTAAATAAGTCCTAATAAAACTGGCAATGCAGGAGGTCACAATTCACATTACAACAGCAGCCCTGGAAGTGAGAAGTGTGGTGAAATATGAACCACTTCCAATAAAATCAAACACTTTTCTACAGAGCAAGGGAAGTAGTACATTGTTATTTTGACATAGCACTGGCTTTTGAAATACCATTTCTCTATTCAAGGATAAATCAGAGCTGGCATGAAGGATGATTGCCAGTATATAATCCAGGAGTCAGAATCATGTGAATTCATGTACTGTCAGCTGAAAGACTTCTTAACTTATTTCAAGTTAAAAATAATAGCTTACGGTATGCTGAATTCAATCGAACAAATATTGACATCTGAGAGATAATGATGTTAACAATGAAAGCAATGAGTAAATAATTAGTCTGTTGTAAAGTATATGTCATACATTAGTCCTTAAATGGCAAGGTCTAATGCACAACTGCACAAGAAAATCTAAGTCACTCATGATTCTAGTCCTATCGTTTTTAGTGAGGAAAACAGCCCTTAAAGCATCAAAGCTTAGGCAGTAATGAAAACCTTTTCATTAAAGTGCCACAAGATTTTTGTTTTCACCGAAATAGATTAATGAGACTACTGCAAATAACTTTGATTGGATCAGAAGAGATATATTTAAGCCATGGACTGTTTCAGCATGCTTTAACCTACATTGGAATTAAGGTTTGTTCCATTTTTAATGCATGGGTTGTCATTTTTATTGTATAGAAACCCCAATTAAAATAGAAAAGTAATACCACAAAGCTTTCCAATAAGATTAGCAGTATTTTTCAGGAGGCTTTTATAGATTCACATATGACTTTCTAAAGCCAAGTTAAAATTAATCTCAAAGAAATGTTCCACAATTGTTCTTGAAAGGAAATTCCACTGGAGTGAAAAGCTTTATTGCTTTGTCAGAAATTGTGCCCTACTTAAGTTTATTTCTGCATCCAGAGAGTGCCTCAGACTTCACATCAAAGGCCTTGTGGTTGCAAATATTATGCAATATGAACTTCTGTTCATCAAGAAGTGTCCTTGGAGAAGACAGTCTTAAGGTGAAAAAGTCCATGTCTTGCTACATCAAAGAATTCATATGAGGTCTGTGCTATTTCCCAGGTATTCAAGGAATTATTCAGTATTTCAGTGGTTCTACTGGAGGACAGAGATACTAATCCAGAAATATGTTTCCTTGGAGAGTTTGGAAGAATGGTGAACTGAGCAATGAAAATAATAATGAGAAATTGGCAGACTACAATATTTCTTTCCTCCCAAGGTTCTCCTAAATTGTATTTTTTTTGCCTAGCATGTCTTTAATTCAGGTGTAACATAACATACCTATCATCTCTTCCAATAAATTATGCTACCAGCCAAGAGCCCATTCACTTAAAATATTCAGTTCACAGCTCTGCTGCTTAAATCACAATGCTGAATTCTCTAGCCGGTCTCCATTCATTAAGCACGTGTTCGTCCATTACCAAACTTTATAATGGGGCCCAAAATGATGCAGCTGTTAATTAATGCTTAGAAGTCTTAACTTGTTTTAAAGAAAGTACAGGTAAGAGGAGTCAGCAATATATATAATAAAACACAGCAGGAAATGTGGAAGTGCCCTTGAATTTCTGAAGTAAAGTAGCAATGATGTTGAAGGAGATACAAGAAAGAACAATTTCATGACCCAGCACAATCCTTTAGGGAAAGGTTAAAGCAATGAAAGATTTTGTTTTTAATTTGGCTCAGGAACAAAATGATGGCTAATATAATGGAGAAACCAGGTAATTTTGTAGAGGAAAGTCCACAGGGGACTCTTGCCCTTGAAACCTAGGGTCAACCAGTAAAGTTGAATGCTGGTAGAGAAAAGCAAAACATATATGATTTGAAGGGGAAATGATGGCTCTCATTGTGTCTTTGAGTCAGTTTTTAACTCTTGTGGCTGCAGTTTTCTTAGCAAAGTTTTTCAGAAGCGATTTGCCATTACTTTCTTCCTAGTACTGAGAGAAGGTGAGTGGCCCAAGGTCACACAGCCAGCTTTTTGACCATGGTGGCTTTAGAACTCATTGTCTCCCAGTTTCTAGCTTGATGCCTTAAATACTACTCCAAACTGCCTCTCATCACCCCAGTAATAATGACTAGAATTAGTGTAAGGGTATTTTCCTTTTAAAGAGTTAAAACACTTCATGGAAAAGTATGGTATTAAAAAAAAGGCTATATTCACATATACACACCCATAGAGTAAGCGGAGACTAGCATAACAAAAGAATCTAACCCAAGATCAACATTAGCAATGCAGTGTAATTCTGGCAGCCTTATAATTTCTTCTTCCCAAACTCAGGAAAGCAAATAAAACACACATTCCAGATAGGAGTTGAGCCAGAGACAGAAAAATCTCCATTAAAATACTGATTCCTATTTGCTCCATGCCAATGTAACATATTTTTTTTCAGGCAATACCTGTCTCTCACGTAGTGAGATCAGGAGCGAATTATCTAAAACATATAGATAGCATTGTGTGCCTGATCTCAGGGCATCTAAAAAGATTTAGAAAGGCTTTGTAATAAACAACTACTTATTTGGGTTTGATATGCTTTATCAGCAAGTTGACATTTTCTGACATTTTCAAACTTTAAAGAGGTAAATCAGAGCTTAAGCTGAATTTAAATGTAGCCCAAAATCTCTAGTGTATTACTTGTCTGATTCTATGATAAATTATTATGTAAGAGAGATCAGTGCAGTAATAGGAACTACTGGGTCAGAATGTCCCTTAGGACACTTCATAGAGGTTGTACAATGTTAGTGGGGAGGGCCAGACCATGCTCAAAAGTTCTGCTTCTTTGAATTCTTCTATCTCAAGATGTTTTCATAGTTAAGCCTTTTTTCTACATTGCCAGAAAAAGGAACTATTAAAATCATCTAGCAATAGACAAAAGGTAGGAAGACAATTTGTTAGAGAAGCCAGAGGGGAAAAGTACATCCTTTGTCTTTATAGTAGGAAATTTTCTTAATAAAATGTAGTGTTTGCATATGGAGGTACTGCGAAGACAGGCCAAGAAAAGATAAATGTAAAATAGTTGAGTGACAGGGTGACTGGCTGGTTGGTCTGTTAAGTGCCATCAAGTCAGTCTTGACTTTTAGTGACTTCATGAATTGGTTTTCTCTAGGATGATCTAGTCCTTCGGGTCTCCCAAAGGAGCACCAATTCACAACTGTAACTGATCCACCTTGTTGTTCATTCTCTCTTCTCTTTCCTTCCACCTTTTCCAGCATTTATAGACTTCTTGAGAGAACTGGGTCTTCACATAATGTGTCAGAATGTGCTAACTTCAGCCTAGCCATTTATCCTTTAGGATTAATTTGCTTATGATCCATTTGTTTGTTTTCTTGGCTGTCCATGTTATTCTCATAACCATTAATACTCTTTCTATATGACATTTTTCAAGGTCCAACATTCTCTTCTATAGAATATAATAGGGAAAACCGTTGGCTGCATGATTTTGATCTTTATATGTATAAGCACATTTATGGCATCTGATTATTTATTTCAAGGTCTGCATTGTTACTCTTCCAAATGCTAGTCTGAAGCATATTTCTTGGCCAGTGGTTCCTTTATTGTTGATAGCCAATTCTAAAAGGCAGAATCTCTTTACTACTACAATATCTTCATTGTCAGTTCTAAGACTAATTGCTGTAATTATTATCATTAGCTTACTTTTTATATATATTTAGTCCCATTTCCTTTTCACTGTGCTTCCTGACTTTAATTACTAGAGCTTCCAGATTCACTGCATTTTCACCTATGAGAGTAATTTCATCAAATCGTTGCTACAATCAATGAGGCACTTATTGACTTCTTATTGGAAATTTTGATTTCATATTTGACTTGGAATATTCCACGATGAATGCTGCTTGTTGACATCTGCTGTAGTGTTGTAAGAAAGAACAGCAAGCAGCTTATCAATTGAAGGCCATTGATACAATAGCATTTAAATGGTATATTTAAGTCTAAATCATTTTGTTTATTTGGTCAATTTATGTGCTGCCCAACTCTGGGTAGCTCAAAATAAAACAAATAAAAGTGCAATATGAATAAGAACAAGATAAACAGAAGGGAAAATAAACTAAAAAAAGAATAAGATGGCGAATATGAGCAATAACTCAAAACCACATACAACCACACACAACCACATACAGTGAGGGGCTCCTATCACCTTAGCTCAGGGCCTAGGAGAACAACCAATTCTTTAAGGCCCCACCAGAATGCCGTCACAGTGGGAGCCACTCAAATCTCAGAGGGAATCTCATTTTAGAGCAAAGACTCAATTGTGGTCGTAAGTCGAAGACTACCTGTATATTTTACAAAACCTACTGTCAAGTTTCAAAGCACTTTTTTTGCTGCTGCAACAATTATTGCTTCTCAGCTTGCTAACAAACTCAGGGGAGGAGGGGAAAAGGATTGGAATGCAGTCTTCAAAGATTAAGAAAGCAGACTGTGAGAACCAAGGACAGTTCACAAAGTGTCTGGCCGGACCTAGAGATACGTTCTCATAACAACATTGCTTCATTTAATTGGGCATCATGACCTGAACCAGAGGGAGGAGAGAGAATCCTTTGCTTTTACTTTATGGAGCTTGGATGGGGTTTTGCCAGAGCTGGTTTTGCTTTCATATGTGCTGAAATGATGTACTCAATAAAGTTTTACATTAAGAGATCGGAATGTTTGCTTGGATGGATTCGTCAGTCAGAACCTTGACACCTACATCATATTATGTCTTCCAGTTATAAACTTCTAAATATGATACAGCTGTTCACTTGCTTTTTTCTGTGAATAATCGAGTTCATGTGAAACTACGAAATGTGACTCCTTAATAACATTATTTGGTTTCATACTAATAGACTTTGAATGGCATCTNGGAGGATTCCGTCGGATCCTTTGGATTGAATTTATCCCCAGGGAGACCGACTTCCTTTGTCCAGGAGCTGACGGAAAAACCCCAGCTGCACAGGGAATTCCCTACAATCAGCTGATCTCCATCGAAGTATTCCTTTCGCTTCCAGAGGCATCGGAGAAGTTTCCTGGATCTGGTGAGTTTTTTACTCCTTTTCTGCATAAGATTCACTCGGTGTGGGGAACCCTGGGGACCCCTTCCTATGCCCACGCGCCGTTTAATACGGCCGGCAGGGCTTCCCCGGTCGGGAGGCCTCCTAGGGAGGGGGAATCCCCATGCAGACCGGCTCGCCAGAAATCCCGGGGACCTATAGCTCTCCCTCGCTGTTTATACAGCCGGCAGGGCTTCCCTCGGGCGGCAGGGCTTCCCTCGGTCGAGAGGCCACCAGGGAGGGGGAAATTCCCCACGCGGCCTCACTCGCTCGCCGGCAGGCAGAGAGGCTTCCCCCAGGCCGGGGGAACCTCCGGAGAAAGGGTTTTCCCCCGCGCGCGCACACGCGCGCATACGGGGAAACTCCGAAGATGGGGGACTCCCCCAGTCAGGAGACCTCGAGGAGGGGGAATTCCCCCATGCAGGCAGCCAGGGAGGCTTCCCCCAGGCCGGGGGAACCTCCGGAGCGAGGATCCTCTCGCGCATGCGCGCACGCGCGCATTCGCTCATTTTCAGCCTTTTGGCTCCGTAGGGCTTCCCAAGGGGGAGGAATTCCCCAGGAGGCCAAGGCAAGAGATGCCCAGACAGCCGCAAGGGGGTGTTTCCCCAAACCGGGGACTTCTCCGTATTTCCCTGGCAGGCGGAGATGATTCCACCAGGCAGGGAGGCTCAAGCCTCTCTATCCTCTTATTAAATGGAGGGGGTTTTCCCCAAGCCGGGGAGCTTCCAAAGGGGGGGGATTTCCTTCAAACAACCCCCTGAAGCCCTGGCAGCTGGAGAGAATTCCCTGAACAGGGTAGCCTCCGAGGAGGGGGATTTCCCCACACAGCCTCTCATTCATTCATTGAAGATAAGCCCTGGAGAGGGGAACTTCCCCCTCTCAGCATTCCAGTCGCTCCCAACTTCACTAACTGGGCTTCTCCACCACTGCACTCCCTCACATGGGA
>NW_015390234.1:116239-137819 GCF_001527695.2 Protobothrops mucrosquamatus
AGATCATTCTTAACAATAACAGCAATAGTTTAGGTCTTTGCATCCTATCATCTTACGGCTTCATGTGAGTGAATATTTTCAGCTCTCTTCTTTTTCTTTTTGTCTAATTCCATTATTGTTTGCTTTTGAAAGCTGATTTTTACTGACAATGGATGTATCTCTAATTGGAAGTGCTGTCATTTAAAGAACTAAATTACATATCTATTCATGGTTTAATATACATTAAAGAGCCGTGGTGGCGCAGTGGTTAGAATTCAGTACCGCAGACTACTTCTGCTGACTGCTGGCTGCTAGCATTTCAGCAGTTTCAATCTCACTGGATCAAGGGTGACTCAGCCTTCCATCCTTCTGAGGTTGGTAAAATGAGGATCTAGATTGTTGGGGGCAATATTCTGACTCTATAAAGTCTATAGAGAGGGCTGTAAAAGCACTGGGAAGTGGTATATAAGTCTAAGTGCTATTGCTAAGTGCAGTGCTTTTTTTGAAAAAAAAAAAGGTGTGGGAACTCACACATGTCATACAATCTGCCTTGCCTACCCTACAAGGTTCCATCCAAAAAAGGTGCCGGAACTCCGTTCTGGGTATTCTATGACAAAAAAAGCCCTGGCTAAGTGATAATGGGAGTCCTACCTCTAGGAAAACATGTCAATAAGATAAATTGAAATAATAACATATTTTTCTAGCTTGAGTTCATTTTATTTTTGTTTTCTCTTCTTTGGCCCCACTGACATTTTTAGGAAGTACTAACAGGTAATCACTCATAGATTAGCTAAACTGGGTATTATCAGTTTTATTAAGCTACTTCATAGGCTGCCTCTATATTACTAATATATTTTGAAACAAGCCTGAAAGGATTGGAAGGCAGTAACTAATTGATCAGGCTTTGGTTTAACTCAAGCAAGACCGATGTCTATGGCTTTTGGGGTGTCCTGAGTTTAGGGACCTTCCATTGTTAACATTGCATGGAGTTGCACTTTCCCAGACAGAATCAGTGTGCTATTTGGCAATCTGGATATATAACCAGTTAAGATTGTATAACCTTATATAATCAGCAGAGTAAATTAGTTGATAATTTATAGCAGCAAATAGAGGGTGATGAGGTAAGGATGGTGAGATAATGAGAGAGGCACTACAAAGTAATAGCTTATTGAACTGAACAAGTACATCTTTCCTCTGACAACTTAATGTTGATGTTTTACCATTTCTAAGGGTTATTTCCTAGTGGCCTTGCTTCCCAGCACTACTGGGAATTACTATCTCCTTATTACTGTCTCCTAAAATCCCAATCAACTTTTTTTGTGTCTAAAAGTTTTATGGCTGATTTAACAGTTCATTGTCCCCGAGAAAGTGTATTTTGGGAGGGGTGACTTACCTGCTTTATATAACATCATTTTCTTACAACAGTATGTTCCAGCTCACCTCTACATTGTCACCTTGTGGGAGTCAAGAATAATTCTTTTTTAAAATGTGTTGCTGGCTGAGGCAGTCATAGTTTGGATTCTAAAGAAGGAATGGATGTGAGGATCAATACAGCTAACAATATTTTAGTGATTAATTGTCTATTAAAGTTCTTTTCCAATCAACTGCGGTGGGGAGCAATGGGACAAGTCATCCATGACTCCTCCCCAACCCAGGAATTCCTTATATTACTTTTGGGAAAACAAGTCAGGTAGAAGCTGCATGATTTAGGCATCAGTGAGGAAATTTGAAAGGATATTGAGGGGTCCTTGATGTTCTCTGAACTTGGTTGTTAGCACTGATGATGTTACCTAGCTTGGGTAATGAAATGTCTGCAAGAAAACAACCAAGCTTAGAGAGCATAAAGGACCCCTCATTTCAACCAAAAATATTCAAATATTCTCCTTTATTAGCTACTGTATACTGTTAAGTGTCTAATTGGAACCTAGCATCTGGTTAAGACAAACATAGGAAATGATTGACTAACGTCTGTTTTTACTTTTTTTATATTTATGCTTTTTTTCCCTATGGTATTTTTTTTTATAAACCACCCACAGTCACTTAAGTAAAATGAATGGTGTATAGAACTACAGATGACAACCAGAACACATAGTCAGGGAGATAAAATATTTTGGCCAAGTGTAGAAATTTCAGTAATACATTTTTTTACAGTTTTACTCAATATATACAACTTCAGGAGAACTTTTTTTAAAGTTTTTTTTCCTGAGATTTGACCTTACTAGTGAAAGTCATAATTATCAAATGCCCTCATACAGAAACAGAAGATGTTTATACCCCGTTTGTATAACCAACCCTTAACCTCAACATTATTATAAATGTTTTTACATAAGAAATATCCTTTTAATTTGCCTTGCATTTTTTTGGTTTAGGAAAAACTGGATGAATACAGCTTTGCTTTACAAGTATATTTCAGAGATGATGAAATTAACTGCTTTGATTAGAGATAATAGACTAGACAGCTTTATAAGAGACTGGAAACCACTTTTGGACTTTCTACATGCTAAATATAATAACAGATGGTTAACAGAGGGATATGAAGATTAGTGTGATGTTTGCTCAACCTCTTTATATATATAAATGTAAATATGTAGGATCCACCCTGGGCGGGTACTGAAAGAAAAGAAAAAGCAATAAATTCTCTTCTCCTTTTACAAATACACAGACACACAGAGACACAGACACAGACACAGACACACAGACACAGACACATATATATTTGTTTTTGTTGTTAGGGTTGAATGTATTGTTTTGTTTTATTTTGTTTGTTTTATTGTTTTGTATTTTATTTTCTATGATAAAACAATAAATTTAAAAGTATATTTCATTATAACTTGCTTTGTTGTCATTTTTTCTGCTTAAATATTAACCCTATACATATAGCTTTCCTCTTGATATGATGATGAGAGCAATAGCAATAGCACTTAGACTTACATACTGCTTCACAGTGCTTTTAAGCCCTCTCTAAGCAGTTTACAGAGTCAGCATACTGTATTGCTCACAACAATCTGGGTCCTCATTTTACCAACCTCAGAAGGATGGAAAGCTGAGTCAACCTTGAGCTGGTCCTGGCCGTCAGCAGAGTTAGCCTGCAATACTGCATTCTAACCACTCTGCCAACATGGCTCGTGTTATCCATTCGGCCGTATACGACTCTTGGAGATTCTGTGGGGCAAGCCTCTTCATATTTTCTGATCTTGTACTACTTGTTTGAGTTTTTCTATGCTCTGACTGGTGTCAGCTTTGATAGTGTCCAGCCTTGCAGAAAATTAGAAGCTTCCATAATTCTTTGGGAATGGGTATGCAAATTAGGACTGGGTAAAGAGATTTTATGTTTCTGGGAAGTTCAGTTGTACAGAAAGGATTGGCAGGAAGGGATATAAATGTTATATCTGTATGCCTAACTAGAAATATGTGCCCACCATTATCCATAGGCATCCATATGCATCAAGTGCCATGTATTGCACTTGGGCCAAGAAGATTCTCCATGAATTTGTCCACAAATTTATCCTTAGTCCACACATTTCACCATTAACCCTCATCTTGAAACAATGTATTTCTAAACATTTTCCAAGTTGCCATGAGAGACTGTTGATTTCTCTCACACTATATTGTATTTATTTCCCTCAACTCTCTCTCTTCCATCTTTTAAAAGCTGTATTAGGGAAAAAAAAGGTGTTTTTTTTCTTCACATGAGAAGTGAGAGATAATGGGGTCAGGAAAAAAGGCCATTCATTGAACTGATGGACAGAGCTACTTCTTCTGTTCAACAATGGCATTGCCTCCTGGGATGCAGCCCGCTGAAAGAGGAATGTACAAATGTTTTTGTACAGCCTTTAAAAACTACTATTATGGGTTAAAAAAAAGAAGAAGCAGTGAATTGATTCCCATGAAGAAAGCCCCGGAGGACCTTTTCAGAGGAAGACAAAGCAATTTCAATGTAACAATAAAATCAAACTTTTGATTGATTTTATGCAGTGCACACAATTTAGTGAGAGAGCAGCAGGTGTCAATCTGAAGCTTTAAGAAAATTATTGTTCACCTTCAAGGAGAATTTAACCATGGATTTTTTCACCTCTGGCTTGAGTATTTTGCATCTTTCCTGAAGAGTTGGAGACAGAGAGGGTGGGAGGTTTCAGATCTCAATATGAATTTATATATAATTTCTCAGGATTTTAGTACTCTAGTGTAAAAAGCCTGGGCAAGGGAGGAAAAAAAATAAATATACTGGTTTAATGATTTGATAAAACTGGCTGTGCCAACTTGCTGAAAAATGTTATTAAGTGCCAAGTTGACACCAGATAAAGTCGCTGAGTAACTTTATCCCAAATGAGCTCAGCTGCTGTTCTATGGGAAAGAAAAATCAAGGGAAGAGTCCTTTGAGGAGTCCTTGGTGTTCTCTGAGCTTCATTGTTTTCTTGCAGAGGTTTCATTACCTAAACTAGGTAACATCATCAATGCTAGGTAGAGTCCTTAGTATGCCACTCTGACCTGTTGGAAGAAAGGTAGAATCTATACCTCAGGTATGCTAAAATATATTCCAGATGATGGTGGCTATTCCAAACAATAGCCTACATTTTTGTTTAAATTAGACATAGCGCTGGAACACTTGTGAAGTCACACACTCAAATATAACAAAGCACATCCAGATAATAGGGTCAAGAAAAGCTTAAGAGACAGAATCCCAAAATGCAATTAGTCTTTTGAAACTTAAGAACTGCAAAACAGTCTGGCTTTCAAAGATCATTCTGATTCAAGGCAGTTCTAAGAAGCAGAAGATGGGCTGCTTTATTGGCTAGCAAAAAAATTGGACCTGCTGATTTTTAACTAAAGAAAGTTCTTTACTATGGACATAGCATCTTGTCCTCTGAGCATAGATTTTATACACACATACAGACAGACATTCATAAAAACCATTCTTTATTATCTGTTCCCCACACAGCATTGAATGATAGAAAAGGAATGATTAGATGAACAATGTTATTGTGAATTAGGGGATCAAGTGCATCAAAAAATGCAACTTCTTTTGGACTGATCCAATATTGGTCAGAATTCCATCCTACTTGATACCATTTGACATGTCTTGTCAAGGTTATTCACAATAGTAAATCATTGGCACCCAAAAAAAAATTCAGAACTAAGAAAAAACTTTTCAACACTTATCTATTATGGACCTTTAATAATGAATTTTAGAAGTTGTTAAATTATTCAAATGCCTTGTTTTGTCTTTCCATTCTTGTACCTGGAATATTTTCTAACCTTTTGGTTTAAGTTCTATTTCACAGCACATCAAATATAAACTATATCTCTAAGTTGTCTTTAGTAAACAGATTTTATATTTGCAATCAAGTGTTATCTTATTCCACAAGGTGTTTTTCATGAAACTAAGTAGTTTAGATTTACTAGAAAAAGCAAACCCTCAATTCTTTCTTTTCTTGGTATTTAGTTTATGTATATATTTCCAATATTATAAATAGAAAACATTGATAAATCATTAAGCAGTTTTATTTCAATAATTTCTGCTAATATGCTAAACAAAATGCAAAGAGATTATTTTATTTTACTTCTTTCAAATTTTTCATAATTAGCCTGCAGCTGTTGAGATTTACTTATTTTTTTCTAAAGAAGTGTAAATCTGGCTTTGAAAAAATGCTGAAGCTAAATAAGACTGTAGTGGCAATTGCAACAGAACAAAATGACATCTTTTGCTATAAATTTGAAATTGGGTTAAATCCCAAGAAGACAAGCAATTGTTTCATATCTATGCATGTTTATGTCTTCATGACTGCAAAAGCAGGTGATGAACTGATTGAATACATCTTCAGGTGAGATTAGATATTATGCCACCTGAAGAAGCTTAATCTGGTACTCTGAGTAGCTGGTTCTATGCAAAATATCTTGACTGAGAGGCTGATTTGATGGTATTACAAAACACATTCATTCTTGTACAATATTGCTTGATTCTGTTTGAATCAATTGATTTACCATTGCTTCAGTTGATGATGTAGATCAGAACAAAAACACGGATTTTATCTATTATTATAAATGAAACTGTTTGGAGATCCCCCTATGAACAGCCATAAACATTCCTAAGGTTGAGATTCTGTAACTCTCTGCTTATGAAATCTTTTGATATCTAATCATTTGAGCTATTTAAAATGTAGTTGTTTGAAATTAGGACAAATATGTCCTTTCCTTTCTGTGTCTGTGTTATTCTGTAATATTGAAGAAATTTGCTTTACTCTTTTGAGCCATAAGGTGCTGGAATAGAAGGTAATAAGGTGCCTGGAATAGATTTGTAGCAGAGCAAATTTTCTGAAATTCCTTTCTTTACCCATTATGAAAGATCTTCATCCTTTCTAGCATCTAGGAATTAGTAGTATTTATTTTCATTGATAACTGTTCATTTTAATTTTGTACCATATTAAGTCGAACTCTTTAACTGTACGTTTTTTAAAAAAGAAATGTGCTAGATAAATGAGAATCATGCTAAAAATTCTGGTTTAAGGTTAGATTTACAAATGTCTCTGTTTACATAGTGCTCTGACGCTAATTAACACACATATGTGCTACACAATATGCTTGCTTGTTTTGAAGTGAATATAACTAAGTAAAAATCCTACTGTGTATGGCTGGAAAGATGTGCAAATGACATGTTTATGTTCTGTTTAGTAGCTATTCAGCCATTTGGACTGTAAATAGCAGTAGCAATAGCATTTAGACTTATATACCGCTTCACAGTGCTTTACAGCCCTAAGTAGTTTACGGAGTCAACAATCTGGGTCCTCATTTAACTGACCTTGGAAGAATGGAAGGCTGAGTCAATCTTGAGCTGGTCAGGATCAAACTCCTGGCAGTCAACAGTTTGCCTGCAATACTACATTCTAACCATTGTGCCACCACAGCTATTTAAATCAGGCAATTCTGGGGGCGGGGGGAAACACCATAGATGAAATTACAAGATCCAATTTTTTTGATTTGTTAATTAAAACACAGAAGTGAATAAAATTTCTGCCAGACTGAGTGCTAACTATGGTTGCACTTTCTATTTCTTCTATTCTACTAGAAACACAGAAAGTAGTCTTATACAGAGTCAGAGCACAGGCTATATCTAGCCCAGTGTCACTGATATGAATTGGACCAGCTGTCTTTATTTCAGGCAAATGTGTTTACTTCTCCAGTTTTAGAAGACACTTGAATCTGATGCCCTTTGCATGTAAATTCATGTGCCCTGCCTCCAAGCAATATTTTTCTATGTTAGGGCTAATATAACTGGACTACAAATTTCCATCGGCTTCAGCAAAGAAATTATTTCTTTCCTTGCTTCCAGCCATTAAAGTAGTTTCATAAGTATTTCTGAGGTGGTTGATATTTCTCTTAGCAATATTAATGTCTGTTTCTATTCCTTCAAGCATTTCTCAGGATTTAAATTGTGTATATTAATTAAAGGAATAAAGAGATTGGATGCAACTTTGGCACATAGTTTTCTCAATTTTTAATAATTTAGATGTTCTGTTCTACAGTTGCTTCCTGGTCATCATACCTGGTCATCATACAAATTCTTCAATCGGCTGATGAAGTCGCCCGGTACACCATGTTTTATCCAGTATGTACTATCAATAGATATATTTCAATAACATTTTTGCCTTTTTCATTGCCCATCTTTTTTTAGTAATGTGATCTTGGATGCTTCTGCTATTTTTGAATCTAGTTTTTGCATAGGACAGTTCTTGTTCTTGTGTTGTTGGAGTGTGTAATGCAAAATCTTAAGCATTATCTTATTAGTATGTGATATACCAGCAATTCTTTGGTACTTTTATTATTCTTTAGCACTGCCCTATTTAGTATTGGAACACTGTATAAATTTTCTAGTCCCTTGGCCATTGTAGTGTTTTTCATACCTATCTACAAATCACAAATGCCATTGTAACCCTATCATCACCATCACCATCGTTATCTGAATTCATGCATATTTGTTGCTAGCAATATTGTCCATTTGAATTCATGGTAGTAGTAATAATAATGAAAATATCTGTACTGATTATTAAAAGGTGTCTGATCCAATACTATATAGTTAGATTATCAAAGTTTTGAGAACAACTGGTGTCAGTAAAAACATTACAATGTTTATAGAAAAATGTTTATAGAAAAAATAAAAAAGCAGTGGAAGTTGGAATTAGTGGTTGAATCAAAAGTTGGAGTTAAGATTGCCGGGAGAAATATCAACAACCTAAGATATNATTATTAAAAGGTGTCTGATCCAATACTATATAGTTAGATTATCAAAGTTTTGAGAACAACTGGTGTCAGTAAAAACATTACAATGTTTATAGAAAAATGTTTATAGAAAAAATAAAAAAGCAGTGGAAGTTGGAATTAGTGGTTGAATCAAAAGTTGGAGTTAAGATTGCCGGGAGAAATATCAACAACCTAAGATATGCAGATGATACTACTCTAATGGCAGAAAGAGAAGAGGAACTAAAGAGCCTCTTGATGCGGGTGAAGAAGGAGACTGCAAAAGTTGGCTTGAAACTCAACATTAAGAAAACCAAGATCATGGCATCTGGCCATCTCAATTCCTGGCAAATAGATGGGGAAGAAATGGAGGTAGTGACAGATTTTATCTTCCTGGGCTCCAAGATCACCACAGATGGGGACTGCAGCCAAGAAATTCGCTTGCTCCTGGGGAGGAAAGCTATGGCAAATCTAGACAGCATACCAAAAAGCAGAGACATCACCCATCTTGCCAACAAAAGTATGTATAGTCAAGGCCATGGTTGTCCCAGTTGCAATGTATGGCTGTGAAAGTTGGACCATAAGAAAGGCTGAGCGCAAAAGAATTGAGGCCTTTGAACTATGGTGCTGGAGAAGACTCCTGCAAGTCCCCTGGACTGCAAGGCAATCAAACCGCTCAGTCCTAGAGGAGATCAACCCTGACTGCTCTTTAGAAGGCCAGATCCTGAAGTTGAAACTCAAGTACTTTGGCCACCTAATGAGAATGAAGGACTCACAGGAGAAGAGCCTAATGCTGGGAAAGATTGAGGGCAATAGAAGAAGGGGATGACAGAGAATGAGGTGGCTGGATGGAGTCACTGAAGTAGTAGGCGTGAGCTTAAATGGACTCCAGAAGATGCTAGAGGATGAGAAGGCCTGGAGGAACGTTGTCCATGGGGTTGCGATGGGTTGGACACGGCTTTGAACTAACAACAATGAAAAATATGGGCTTGTTAACATTAGGAGACAAGGGTGACTTTTAGAATGATTCATTATCATTGTCATTATTTGTCATTGCTATGATTCCACTTTCAGTGATTTTGAGATAAACAAATCTTGGCAAACAGCAAAAAGGGCTAGTAAAATCTTACATTTGCTTTATATGGATGATGAAGCTTTATGGAAAATCAGAAACTGAAATCCAGTTATTGAAAAATACTTCAATTTTTTTTAGCACAGATAGAAGCAATTGAATTTGGCCTGGAGAAATATGCTACAGTAGCAAAATTCAATATCTGGCCATACCTGTGATACAATACACTGCTAAAATTATTAATTAGATACAAGCTGAACTGGCTCTGTTGCCTTCTTTGATTTTTGTATTTGAGGATATTTTTTGTTTCCTTCATCATTTTGTTATGAATTTAGATCTAGAATTCTTCAGACATTCTAGTTATCAAAGCGAATCCATATAATTTGTTATTTACCTTTATTGCTAATTTTATTTTGTTTTATTTGCTTTCTTTAGTTTAGCAGATTTTTTTCAAGAAAAGTTTTGTGATCTGAGACACAATCCACACCAAGTATTCTTTATATGGGGGTGGATGGGAAGGGGATGGCTCCAAGTCATTGTTGACTCCTGGTGACTGCTTGGATACAGTTTTGTAGGCAAGATTTTGGAAGTGTTTGCATTGATTGCTTCCTAGGGCTGGTAGAGATTGAGTGGCCCAAATTCACTCAGTTGGTTTTGTGCCTAAGGGTCAAAGGGACTGGAACTCATTATCTCCCAGTTTCTAGCTTGGTCTTAACCACCAAACTAAACTGGCTCTGTTTGCAGAATATTTCAAAATATAATCAAGATATTTTAATGGTAACTATCCAGTTGTTTTTATAACATATGACTTTGGTTTTATTCTTATGCATATTTTTATTATTATGTATGTATTTACTGTATTATGAGCATTATATATTAATGTATTTATTTTAACTCACAAATACAGATTTGGGGTTTTGTACGTTGTTTAGAATCAGATGATTGTACTGACTTATAAGGCCTGTAAATAAAATTTTAAAATAACAAAATATAACATAACACAATATACAAATTAGAATAGTATGGCCAATGAAAATTTTACATATTTTCTTTACAAAAAGTTTCACATTTCTACTTTTTTTAACAATTCCTTTGCTCTTTTCTTTATAAAATTGTACTGCTGCAGCATCATGCATCTCTTATTATTCCTTTCTTTTATGCTTTTTAAAATTGATGCTGTAATAGAAACAAAAGATGTGCAACATCCTTTAAACCTTATTCCTTTCTGTACTTCCCTGACGAAATCTTTCTTTTTCTGAATTTACAGAGAATTCTGCTCCTATTGTGCCTTTATGAACATAATTGCACAATAAACTTTATAAAAATATTAAAATACCTATATCATCAATATTGAAGCAATACTTGGCATATTTATAACATTAGCAAAAGTTTATAACTTGGTCTTAAATACCCAGTTCTGCAAATCATTAATAACAAAAATAATAGAACTGAAGAAGCTTCTTGATGAGAAGTGAAATGTTTTTCAAAGAAAATCACCAAGAAAATGCAGTTGCCTTTTGGAAAAGCACCTTTGGGACAATCGTGACATGGGTGATTGAGAATCTCCAAAGACAACAAAAATAATAACAATGCATTTCGGTTTTGTTGTGCAATGTGCCTTTCTCTCCTTGTGTGATGTGATGATCCTTGTTTCATGGATTTCTCAGTGGACAAATGCACAGGTTTCTTGCATTCCAACTCTGAAAGAAAGTGGACATTACAGCAAATTGGCCTTGAGCTTGTTTGGAAGTTCTAGCAGGAGAGCATATACCCTTTACAAAGATTAGCACACTTTTTCTAGGACTGTTTTTCTTTTTCACTGACCCTGCAGCTTTGGGAGAAATGAACATGGAATGGTGAGGGAATAAGTGTCTCACTCATCTTATGATCCAGATCTGCCTAATCAATGTCCTCAGTGCTGGTGATCAATAGGAAGCCAGATATCATCAAGAGGTTTCGTACACTGAAGTTTTGAAAGGAAGTGGGCAGTAGAACAAGATTACACTTCGGTAGATATTAGAATCCCAAAGAGGAGGACCATAGTTGAAATTAAGAGTGCAATCCCATGGACAGTTGCTTGCAAGCAACCCTTACTGAATTTCATTGCATTTGGTCCCAAACAATTCTATAGATGCATGCTCTGTAAGGTGTGATCCATAAATGGTGCTCCTTTATTAAGTTTGAGCTATTCATTTTCATGAAGTAAAGGTTAAATGGGAGAAGTAGAAGAAGTTCAACTTCTTTGTGCAGGTGTAACACTAGAAGTTCCTCTAATTGAAACAAAAATGTACAGACAAAAGGAACATAAAGTCCATGTCCTACATTTGCTAGCAAAGTAATGACTGTTAGGCTTTCTACATATATTTTACTTAACTCTTTTAATTTCTAGGCCATCATTCCCAGTGGCTTTTGTTCCAGCCAACTCCATAAATTCAAAGTTTTAAGTCACAATCCTAGCTCATTTAAGCAAAAATCATAGCTCCAGACTTTTCTATTTTACTCTCTTTAACATTTCATTGTTAGAATGCTGCTAACTTTTTAGTTCTGGTGACAAAGTTCAGTTCCATTTTTTGGAAAGTAATAGATATCCTGGGATCTGTATTGACCATGAGGGAACTGTCTCTATGAAAATATTTTTTTTTTCATGGAGTGGGGGTAAAGGGTGAATCAAGAGCTGAATAACATTGAGGAATAGCCTGCTATCCACTCTGCAATTTTTTCTCTTAGTGAAAAATGAAAGCTGTCGGAAGCCTTAGGTGGAATCCCAATGGAGTATTCAGAATCTGAATAGAGCTGGAGAGGCCTTTGGAGGTCTTCTATTCCAGCTCCCAGCTCAATCAGAAGACCCTATACCATTTCAGATAGATGCTGTCCAGTCTTTTCTTAAAAACCTCCAATGATGAAGCACCCACAACTTCTGAAGGCAAGCCATTCCACTGCTTAATTGTTCTCAATGTTAGGAAGTTTTTCCTTAATTCCAGGTTGCTTCTCTCCTTGATTAGTTCCCATCCATTGTTTCTTGTCTTGCCTTATGGTGCTTTGAAAAATAAGTTGACCCCCTTTTCTTTGTGGCAACCCCTCAAATACTGGAATACTACTATCATGTCACCACTAGTCCTTCTTTTCTCTAGACTGGCCATACCCAGTTCCTGCAACTGTTCTTCATATGTTTTAGGCCTTTAAACATCTTAGTTGCTGTTCTTTGCCCTTTTTCCAAAATCTAACATTTTTTAATAATGTGGTGACCAAAACTGTGTGCGGTATTCCAGATGTGGTCTTATTAGGATTTATAAAATGGTACTAATATTTCACATGATTTTGATTCTATGCTTCTGTTTATATAATCAAGGATTATATTAGCTAGTGTTTTAGAAGCAGATCTGCACATAAGAGTGTTATGGCAGTGGCTTCTCCTTCTCCCTCTTCTCCTCCCCCTCTTACCTTCCCCCTCTTTCCTCCCCCCTTCCCTTCCCTTCCCTTTCCTTCCCCTCCCTTCCCTTCCCCTCCCCTCCTCTCCTGTCCCCTTCCCTCTCTTCTCCCTTCCTCTTCCTCTTCCTCTCCCTCTTCCTCTCATTGTATTCATTAGTCGGGAACCTTATGAAGATTAAAAACAAATGAACCTCCTATATTTTGAATGAAAATATTTTCTGCAAAATCTACCTCTTTTGGAGGTGGAAGAAAAAGGAAGAATTATAAAAAATCTTCTGAGAAATCTGGTCTTATCTTCATTTAAACCCCCAACTGCTGAACAAGCTTTTATTTGTGAATTTCAACTATGTTAGTATAATTCTGAAATCTATAACTTTTTACTTAGTAGTTTTACCAATAAGAAATATAAAATATGTTCTCCCCTTGTTGTTGAGTGATTTAAAATGGCTTTCTTTTACTTGCTTGTTTGCTTGTTTCTTTGTTTTACTTCCCAGTCTAAGCATATACTTCTAGAATTTTTGGGTAGTCGCACATCCCAAAACTATCCATGACTGAACCCGTATCAATCCTACCAAGTAGACAAGACCAGGAATCAACTTCACAGAAAGGCTAACATTATTTTTGAGAGTGGGTATGATAACAGAATCTTGCATGTCTGATTGTACTGTATCTCCTCCCCTTCTTATACACATGTAAATTAGGAAGATTTTTATTTGAGCGTCTTCCACATAGTTTCTGCTTGCTATGGACTTAAGATATGTTTTTCCCCATTGCTTTGGTAACAGTTCTTGAATATTCCTATCAATGTATATTCCATACTGCTATATCCTGCTTAGTTTCCAAGGCCAGCCAAGTACAGTGAGATTCTCCTCCTACTTAAACTATCCTCACAAAAGTGATGATATATAACATTTAAGGATATAAGTTAACCATTTAGGTTATTTAATAATTGCCCCAGCTCATCTGCCTGTGATCATCAAGAAAGAATATGGTAGAATATGGTATGACCTTTATTTTACAATATGCTATAAAACATTCATAAAATGAATAGATTATTATGCAAATGAGCTTTTCCATTGAATTAAGAATCAGTACTGGAAGTTTTATTTCTAAGTATCCCCTGGGAGTTTTAAACTTTCTAATTTTACAAATACTTTATTTCAAGGCTGAACATTTTAATTGTGGTTAATTACTTAATAAAAATAGCCAATGCACAGATATACACATTGAATATTGATAAGCATTTTCAGCACCCTATTCCTCTAATTTTGGGCAGGATTCAAATAGTGTTTAGAATCATGAATCAGATTTAAATAGTTTTTGAGATAGTAGACTAAGACACTTAGTTTAGATTATATGCAAAATCACATTTAAAAATACTATTTGATTTATTATTATTGTTAAGGCATAGCCTGCAGTTATTGCAATTTTTTTTTAAAAAAATAATTCGATAGTTAAGAGGGAAAGTGTAATATTTTTGTTAGTTCCTGCTGCCCTGAAAAAAGACTGTCTAAAACTCAAAGATTTCTTATAGCACCATCTCCATTGTCTTTTTTTTCAAGGCAGTAGGAACTGACAAAAGTATTACCCATTCCTTCCTAAAGCAGGAACATCCCGTCACCGTAGGTCTGTATCTAAGTCTCTATTGGATATTGTCCCTAATATAATGCCCTCAATGGAAAGTCTCTAGAATAGTATCATTGCTATAAATTCTAGGAATTGAAGTCCATATATCTCAAAGTTGTCCAGGTTTGAAAACACTGCCCTAGAAGGAAACATAGTTTCTTATGTTTTTTTTTTTACCTCATTATTGTTAGCATAAAACATTCTCATTATACCTGTCACACTATTCCTTTTTGGGTAATCAAAGTTATCTGGAGTGCAGAAAAGAAATATGAAATAATAAAACAAAGTATCAAAAGCATGAGATTAAAAAGAAAAAATAAGGCATAGATTAATATCTTTCACTCTATCTCTCCCTACTTTTCTTGCCTTTTCCATGTCTATGCATTTGCCTTTTATTCTTTATAATCTTCACCCCGCTTGACACATAAAATTATTAACAAACAAGAGCAGCACAGAACTTCTCAATTCTCTTTCTTCTAAAGAGTTCCATCCAATTCTAATGTTCTTGGTCTTCTTCTGTCACTTCACTTAAGCAATCTTCCTGCAAACATTTGTTTTGTAATTTGAATATAATTTATCTCTCACTATAACCAAACCAGCTCAAAGTACTTCTTTAGTATTGATCATTCCCTTTTTTATTCACACCTTATTCATTCAACTTCCATTCTTTATTGATTCTATTTCTATTTGTTTCACAACTGGCACTTAATACCTCATTTGACTGAGTTTTGTTTTGCCTAGCATAGCTAACTTTCACTTTCATGTAATAAAATGAACAGAAGGATGTTTTTATATTCAACCATTTTCTCTTCTATCAACATTCATTCCTTACATAGACAACATACTATCCAATATCTCCTACCAGCATTTTCCATTGTTAAATTTCTCCACCCTCTCCCTCATGTTTATCAAATATTCTGCCAAGGTACATAAATTCATCTACTTGCTCTAGGGCAGGGGTCCCCAACCCCCGGTCCATGGATTGGCACTAGTCTGTGGCATGCCAGCAACTGGTCCATGCAAACAAGCAAAGCCCTATTTGTGGGATGCAGGAAGAAATCAAAACCATGGTCCCGCCAGTCCATAGAAAAACCTTTTTCCATGGAACCAGTCCTTGGTGCCCAAAAGATTGGGGGCCTCTGCTTTAGGGATTGCTTTTTGGGGAAGGGGTTTCATTTCTATATAACTTGTGACTGTTCACTACATTTTTTTCCCTGTGAACCACAACAATGTTGGCCTTTGATTTATTAATTTGCAGATCCATGCTACTCATTAAATCATACTATGCAACAAATCATTCACGCAACAGATCAGTGTATGAAATGTCCTGGGTTCTCTCTGACCTTGGTTATTTTTGTGTCACTGAGAGCAAACCTCACTCCTTATTGGCATGGATGATGTTACTTAGTTTGGGTTATGAAGCTTCTGCAAGAAAACAACCAAGCTCTGCAGGTACCACAGCCCCTCATTTCAAACCTAAGCTACAAATATTCTTCTTTTGTTTATGGAGATTCTCAGTCATCCAGGTCATCATTGTTCCAAAAGTGCTTTTTCAAGAGGCAACTGGTCTTTCTTGTTTTTTTTCTTTGAAGACGTTTCGCTTCTCAGTCAAGAAGCTTCTTCAGCTCTGACTGAATAGTGGGACTCTCTAAAAGAACGCAAATGACCAGCTGTCTGCAAGGAATGTAATTCCTTCCAGTCCCCACCATCCAGACAGAGCTGAAGAAGCTTCTTGGATGAGAAGCAAAACATCTTCATCGAAAAACCAAGAAAGTCCAATTCCCTCCTGAAAAGCACCTTTGGGACAATAGTCTCCTTTGTTAATAGCAGCATCTGCATAAAAATCTCTGCATATTCACAGTCCCAACTAACTTCTTTAACTTCACAACATGTATTCTTTATATATGTGCAAATACATTAAACACCAGGGAGGAAATCATACCTTCTTTTCTTAATTTCCTGCTCATTATTAAACCATTCATTACCACGGCATGTTACACACCTGCTTTCATTCTTCACATATTGCTTTTACTCCATTCAACCACCAACCAAAAACTTTATGTTCATACTGGATGTTTGTAACACCCCCTTATTCATTTTACAATATACTTTCTGCAAGGCAGCACTTTCCAAATTCTGGTCCATTTCTTCCTCTTGCAAGCCTTTCCTGAGAAGTGTTCCAAACATCACTTTAAGTACATTAATAAATTATTAATTAATCTGTAGCTTAATTCAAAGTTTTGGAAAAAGAATGAAGCAACTGCAATGACTTATATAGCAAAAGGGAGGAGAAAATTACTCTATTATTTGTGTGTATTTTGCCTAAACATGTTTCTGATTTGTGGGATTGGCAATGCTAAAACATCACAGAGCTGAACAGAGCTAATAATCAGCAGGAAACACAATAATAAATAATATGGTTCTATATGCACTAAAGGCTGGAAAATAAGATTTCTGCTGCAAATTATGAGTGACAGAGGGAAAGAAAACAGCCATGTAATTTGATTTGCGGTACTATACAGACCTGGTGTAATCTAATTGTAACTGAGCAAAAAAAAATGTGTAAACTAAACAACCTTGCACATGTTTGAACAAGATATATTAACTTTAAGTAGGAGACACTGCTATTAAATAGTTATGTTTTCATTATTGAAATGCTTCATTTTTCCTTCAAATCAACATTTTCCCCCCAGCTTGTTTGCTTTGTAGTAATAACTGTTGAAGTGGAATATATCAGAACAAAATAAATCAAGTCAAATATTTGTTATGATCATAGAGCAGCACAAGCAGGATGGGACATAGTCATTTAAAAGCATAGAGGACATATCAGAATAAAAATAAAAATCTAAAAATACAAATGTCTATAATATATAAAAGATATATGAATGAAAAACAGAAAGTGTAACTGAAAACCAATATAGGAGGATCTAAAAGACTGGGATAGGAGCATTAGATAAGTGTAGGGGAGCATAAAAATTAGTATGTGGAAGACTATATCAAATTACAGAACATTCTGATATAGGAGACTAGGTACTCATTTATACAGGTGATTATCTGATGAATTTTCAGTGCTGCTGCTCAGAACCTAGCAACATTGTTAAGCAGCAGGGTGGTGTAAATTTTTCCTGTGCACCCTGAGTACAATTATGTGCATGTCTACTCAGAAATGTACCTTGTTACCAAGCACTGTAATGCTATATAAATTAATGATCCATGGAAATGGTGATTTTCTAATGTTTAAAAAGAGAGCTTCTAACTGGGTTTGTTGGTTCTGAATAATGGGTAGGATAACAAAAACTTTCTTGCCATATCTGACCTATAAACATCTGGATGATCATTAAAAAGGTAGTGTGGTTGTCTGGTTTTTTTCAAGCCAGATATGAATGGATTAGATTACTTAGCTTGAAATATAGAATAGTATCCTGAATACGAGCACAATGTGACATTATTCCACGCCATCCTGCTATGACATATTTTGCTAACCTCCATTATATCTTATGCTCTACTCCATAGTCTATGATATCATTACAATGAAGACTTATCTCTACCATTTCTCCATGTGTGGCTTGCAATAACCATTGTAGATTGTTAATCCCAGGTTGTTTGGCAGCCATATCATACAACATTTCCAACCAGGGCTAAAGATCCCTTTGTTGCATTTCTACACATCATCAGCTGTGGTTGTTTCCTTATTTATTGTGTCATTCCCATGCAATGGCATTTTTATGCATTTTGCATTGTACTTACTGGATCCATGCTGATTGGTTCTATGGGAAAGTAATCTTTTCTCCATAGGCCCCTTCTATGATTTGAAATAAAATAAAGGATCATGGGATAGAAAACCATTAATGATTATTTTCTTTCTCTGAGGGAGATCTGTCTGTCCATCCATGTACATATACAGTATATAGATACAGATATAGACATCACGTTAAGAAGAGAATGAAGTTCTGGATTAGTCAGTTTGGTACAAATAAAAATCTAAGCTTTACTAGGATCTCCCTCATATGGAACCTTGAGATACACTGACTAGGATGTTAATGATTACACAGAATAATAATCATAAACTGTTTTTTTGAACTGTTGGAATCAGACGCACTGGAAAAAGATTTGTGTATACTGCTGCTAATCCAATATATCATATACTGCAATCTGTACATCAAATACTAAATAGTATGGAAGGAACTCCTCATTTTCATTTATTTTTCTTGTCCATCAGAAAGAAAGAACTCCTGTTGGAATTTGCAAATCTTTTGAAAGGATACAATATTATAATTGATATATCATTTCATCTCATTATGTTGATTTTTCAATCCTTTCAACTTGTTAAACTGTCCAGAAAGAAGCATAGTTGTTCTGTAACTGCTGTTGAGACTGGCTTTGCCACTGATTATTACATATAATAAGTGTTTAAGGCTAAAGGGTATGGCTAGTCAGATAAAAGTTAGAATATTAAAAAGGTCACAATAATAATCCATATTATTACCTTTCATGTTCTAAATACCTGGTACTAAATTATAAGGGCAATGGACAAATGATATTCTATTCTTGTATTGCAATTAATAGCTCTTTCCTTTTTAATATTATATTGTCCCTTAAATATCACTCAAGAATAGTTCTAGAGCTTCAGAAGTAGAATTCCTGAAGCTCATTTGAAACTTTTCAAGTAACAGTCTGTAGAAGGACAGACTTTTTTTTTCTTTCGCTATACTTCAGTGTTAAAGAAAAGACTGAAATAGCAATGGATACATGGATGCATGGATGACCCCATAGGAAATCTCATGTTCCATTAATAAAAGGGGAGGAAGAAACAAGCAGCAACTGTAGCATTTGTGCATCGTATTTGGATAGATGTGCAATGCAACAACATTATTTTAATTTGCCTGACCTCGCTTGCTCTCTCTGCAAAGTGGTGGGCAGGAGTTCAGCTCTTAATTATAAAATATAAATACTAATTCATAAATAATTAACAGGTAAATAAAATTCAGAGGGGGAAAAAAAAACATTTGGCTGAGGTGTTTCAGCAGGGTAGATGAATTATTCCTGATCCCCATTTAATGTCCTCTGCCTCAGTCTTATGAAATGTGACTGTGATCCTGAGTGACAGATGAATGGATGAATGGGACAGATTTTCTTGGATGCTGAGGTTTGAACAAATCTTTGCAACATGCTTCCCCTAATAGAAAGCTCGTCTTCATACCAATAAGAACATATCAAGCTCCAGTTAGATAAAGTTCATAATGACTGTTTGCAAAGCATAGCACATTTTTTAAAAAAGATTTTTATTTGTCTTTATTTTTCCCATATACAATTCAAGGCAGCGGACATACCTAATACCCCTTCCTCCTCCTATTTTTCCCACCACAATAACCCTGGGAGATGAGTTAGTTGAGAAAGAGTAACTGGTCTTACTCACCAATTTGTTGGAAGTGTAAAAAGGAAAAGGGTACATTCTTTCACGTTTGGTGGGTTTGTAAAGAAGTACAGGTTCATTGGCTTAGGGTTTGGAGATGGATAATAGAAATTACGGGTCAAAAAATTCAATATAAACCAGAGATGTTTTTATTAGGAATATTAGAAAAAAATATAAACAAAGATGATATATATTTAATTATACATGTGATAACGGCGGCAAGGATCTTGTTTGCTCAAAATTGGAAAGCAATTGAAGTGCCTAGCGGAAATGCGCTAATAAGGAAAATCTTACATTGCGTTGAACTGGATAAGATGACTAAGGAATTAAAAAACCAGGAGGAAACAGAATATTATCAAATTTGGAATAAATTTTACAAGTGGAGGGAAACAAGAAGGAAGTCGATAGAAGGGATATAAATAGGGGACTTGATATGTATAGCTGTATATGTAATATTTATTCTTATATGTAAAGTATGGAATGATTAGACAAAGATGTATGTCAAAGATGATACACCACGTTCAATGTTTTTTAATCTTTTTTTTCTTTCCTTTGTATTCAATAAAATATTTTTTAAAAAGAGAGAGAGAGAGAGAGAGAAAGAGTGACTGGTCCATATTCACTCCGCTGGTTTTTCATGCTTAAGGAAGGGCTAAAACTCCTGGTTTCTAAGTCAATATATAGCTGTGTTTGTGTCCATTGTATGGACATATTCAGCATGGGTTTTGAGAGAGAGGGTCAGGCTCTTCATTACAATCTGGAAGAGAAAATCAGCAGATCAGCAGGTAATCCTCTCTTCTTTTTGACAGAAGAAGGAGGAAGTTCATTAGGCACATATTGCTCTCCCTCCCTCCCTCCCTTAAAACAGCAATTGCTGTTTTGCTGCTTTTCTTTCAGTCATATAAAATTGTATGACACTGAATACCAGTAGTATATTTATCATTATATACATTGATGTGGGTGAAATTGTTGAAAACATATTTTGAAATACTTCGCAGCTATGAACAATTACATGTAATAGCATGAAATTATGACTGTTTGTTTAACCTTACACAATCAAGCTTCAGTATTTTTATTTTTCTTTCCTCTGCAATTTTGCTATATTCATTTCATTTGAAATGAATCTAGTGATCTTGTTCAGAATATATAGCCATTCACCAAAAATGCATACAAAAACAATTTTCTAAAGAGTTTGAGGTTGCTGATATCAATATGCACCTGAAATGTAATCTCAGTGTACATTATATCTATCTAGCTACCATCTGTCTGTCTGTCTGTCATCATCTATCATCATTTTCTAACTCATCTATGTATTATAAATACTTTCAGCATAAAAAAGTTGATTTCTTTCACAAAAAATATGGATAATGAAATATGAAAATATTTCTTCCTCATAGATTCCGGAAAGTTGCAAAATAAACATAACATCAAATATCCCAAAATTAGATTTTGGCAAAAAATAGTTGAATTTATAAAACTATTGCCAGTGAATATAACTTCATTAGAAACATATGCATATAACCAGTGTACAAAGTAGATATTTCCTTGAGATGCTATAAATAAACATATTTAGAGAAAAGCCTGTGATTATTTGATGTGTGCAATTAGTTTTATTGCAGATGGATGATACTGAAATATAAAGCAAAAATTTGCAAAGCACAATATATGTACTTGGAAGAATTGGAAGGAAGGCAGAAATATACCTGGAAATTAGACAATATATATATCTACCCATCCCCACCCCCCCATTATTTGGGGGATAGAGATCAAATAATCAAAATATAATATAGGTACACCTTGACTTATGATTATTCATTTTATTCATTCAT
>NW_015390234.1:138787-154557 GCF_001527695.2 Protobothrops mucrosquamatus
TCTCTCTCTCTCTCTCTCTCTCTCTCTCTCTCTATCTATCTATCTATCTATCTCTATCATCTCTATCTCTATCTCTATCTATCTCTATCTCTATTCTATCTCTATCTCTATCTCTATTTCCATCCATCCATCCATCCATCCATCCATCCATCCATCCATCCATCCATCCATCCATCTATCTATCTATCTATCTATCTATCTATCTATCTATCTATCTATCTATCTATCTATCTATCTACATTAACCTAATAAATACATCATATTAATGTATTTCAAGAAGTCTGTCCTTTACTCATACAAATTTAACTCTAAGTTAAACTTAAGAATAACCTGCTCTGAGTGAGATGCTTTATCAGCAGCTTGAAAAGATTGCACAATATTCCAGTTTTTCATTCTTTAAATGCAGTTTCCAATTCCTTTATTTCTGTGGGTTTTTTATTATTCTGTTATGACAAAAAGGGCTATCAATGGGCATATAGACATAAACAACAACTACGTACCATTCAAAATAGACAAAACAAAGGAAACAAAAAGACCAAAATACTTCCTCACCAGCAATCAACACTCAGATGAGTACAGAGATCATTACCATTAGATAAACAATCAGAAACCAAAAAAATACCTCAATCAAAGAACTGCCAACAAGGTAATAGTAAACAATAGCCCAATCAAAAAACTCACCAAGACCACTCTCACCCACATTGACAGGGCAAACCATAGTATATAAAATGAGAGCACACTCTACTCCCTACTAGCATTGATGATGTTACCTAGTTTGCTAATGAAACATATGGAAGAAAACAATCAAGCTCAGAGACCATCAAGGATCCCATAGTCCATCCCTGAGCTACAAATATTATGTTCTATCAGACATACTACTGGATAATTCTTGGATTATTTTGCATGCCAAGCAAGAGTTACAATCATTATACTAATTAACAAAATGAAAGAGAAGCTGCAGCTTCTCTTTATCTTTATTAATTTTCAAAAGTTAAATAAAAGTTCAAAACTACATTAACTTTAAAAAACAAACATTAAAATACAAACTAACATATAGGGTGAGTTAAAAAGTGGCAAAAATATATCAAACAAATATATAACAAAAGTGGCCTTCAACATTTTTCAGTAGAGAGATAATAATACAATACAACAACTCTCTAAGTTTAGATGAATAATATTTAAAATGTCTTGTAATAACATCCAAAAAATATTCAAAGTATATTCTCTTAATTTTAATCTAATACATAATACATTTTCAAATATAAACAATAAACAGATAGTTAAAAAACACTCACAATATTTCTCTAGTCCAGTGATGGCGAACCTTTTAGAGACTGAGTGCCCAAACTGGAACCCAAAACCCACTTATGCATCATCGAGTGCCGGGTGGGTGTGGCCCATTGGGTGGGTGTGGCCCATTGGGTGGGCATGGCTGCGGTGGTAACGGCAGACTGGGTGGGACTAAAAAGTTCAATCAATCAATGCCAACTTTGCAAGATCTTTTTTTTCCTGCGAGAAGTTGAAATTGATTGATTGATTGAACCTTTTTTTTTTTTGTACATGGTGACAGAGGCCTAAAGCGAAAAGGTTTTATAAAACCCAGCTGAAGGCCTAGGACTGGGGCGACGGCGCACGTGCCCACAGAGAGGGCTCTGAGTGCCGCCTCTGGCACCCGTGCCATAGGTTCGCCACCACTGCTCTAGTCAAATCCAATCTAATTCTCAAATCCCAAAGCCATAAACTAATTTTTCTCCTTATCTTGTAAGACATCTAATAGCAGTTTCCAAGTTGCAAGAGATTTAGTCAAATTGTTTTCTCTAAGCAACACATTCAATTTCGCCATTTCAGTTAACTCTATTAATTCCAAGAGCCATCTTGGAGAGAAACTGGGACAATAAGGTAAAGGGGCATTTCTTCCTCTGTGATAGCCAATCAAAAGGAATGTGCTTATCTAGAACAAAATAAACCATAGCAGGCAAGCTGGGCATCACAGTTGAGCTGATACTAGCAAGAAAACACAACTTTTAAATTGGAAAACATGGGCAGAGATCACATTCAGAGGGTGGAGGTAAATGGAACATGAAAACATTCTGTAAAAATGTCAATTGTTCTCCAGAACCTTTTGATGCACTGTACTCATGGCAGGATAATCTGAAAATAACTTCTAGATATATCCAAAAGTGTGCCTTTCATTAGTTGTTTTTTTTTTATTATTGATGTCAGTAACAGTTTTTTCCCCAAATAATTATCTTACTACTGTAGGAGAATCTGTATGAGAAAATTGAATACAGATGTTTAAAGGTTTGCATTTGAATGCATGTGTGTATATACACACACATATATACAAGTCATCTTATTTCAAGATTTTTTATTCTCTGAAATTTTATTCAGCTCTTTAGATTTATTTTGTAATTGTTGCACTTTGATTAAAGTTTTATAACATTCATGTATCCTTAACTTTTATTGGGGGAACTCCTAGAAATCATTAGCTACAAAGTGGAACTGAAACATGGCAAACATATCAATAAATATCAGTTTTAATTATACTATCTCCATTTATACATCTTCTGCCTCCCTACCCATCCACCTGCCATCTCTCATATCATATCTTATTATCATCTATCTATTCCTATCTATCTATAATCTACCATTTATCAATCTTTTATCATCTATCTCTCTATCATCTGTCTCTGTCTCTCACTGTTTCTCTGTCCCTGTCTCTTTTTCTTTCTCTAGCTATCTATCAAGCTATCTAGCTCTCACTGTGGCATTTCTCTCCCTGGCAGTTCATGACCATATACTCTGTTCACTTCTTTTGCTGAAATCTTCCTTCTTAGTTCCTTACTCTTCTGAACTACTTTCATTTACTTGATCTCTTGGTTTGATTGTAGCTTGCAGTTGTATCCCTTGTGTCTACTTATTCTAAGTGTATGCTGTCACTGTTCTTGTTTCCCTACAGCCTTTTCTCTGTCCACCTCTATATCCCAAATTAATCAGCTAATCTCTGCTAGAGGCATCCCTCTCATCAGAGTGGGTCTACAATAGTGATTGTTGACTTTTTGATTTGCCAGACTCCTTTGGGCTCTTCACTAAGATGAAAAGGGTAGGAAAACCTTTCTTTGCTGAGGTCCTTAGATAATTATTAAAGGAGCATCTTTAAAGGTATGCTAAAAAGAGCTTTAACTTGAGTATTCCAAATCCATGAGAAACACCTGCTCAGATTTCCTTTGAGTCCAAAATATGTGGTGGAGAAAGGCCTTTTTCTTCCTATGCCAAATTTAAAAGTGCCCCTGAATTAACATATAAATAGGAGCAGGTGTTGCTTTTGGAAAATATTCTCAAAGATCAGCAACGTTAATCTCATACCGCAGGAGGTTTCCTTGCATTTTTAACTGTATATTTCCTTACTGCTCTCTTCTGGATGAATTATTTTATAATCTATCCTTGTAAAGTACAAGCTAAGAAGTGCTGCCTGTCATTTTAGTTTCCTGGTTATCTTTGAATCCTATGTATTTCCTTCTTTACAGATGATTATGATTTGGGTTCATATGACAGCCTATTACAATGTGTCAGAGCTAATTTTCCAGTGCCAAATGGCTGAATTTGCAGGTAGCTAAGTGCAATTTGCTATGTAAGTGTCTATATAAATATGTATATATGTATATGTTTATGTATATGCATATGTATATGTAAGTATACATACATACATACCCACATAGTGTGCTTTTCTTACCCTACAAAAATGTACAGCTCAATTTTAATCCAAATAAAAATTATTCAATTTATATGAGACCTATGTAACTTTGGGGTTATTGTTCAATGACTCACTATATAATCTTATAGCTTTGGAAAACAAAACAATTGCTTGGATCCTTTCTAATTGTTGGTATTTATTGGATGAGTTTTTGATCACACATTAAGTCTTACTAGGTTGGTTTGGAGAGATCTCAATAAAATTAGTATCTATAACCTGGTGGCAAAGTCCACTTAGTTATTCATCCTGGTTGAAAGAGTTGTTCAAAATTGGAAAAAACACACCCAATAATCTGTATTGAGTATTTTTATTATGTATGTTTCTTTTTTTCCAGGACTAAAAGAGTGGTGTAGCAAAAGAAATTAATTCAAGCATTATGATTTGTTATTTTAATATAACAAATATTGGAAAATTAAAATACTTTATAATTTTTAAAAGAATGGTAGGAGATCGTATTGGCTGTAAAGAAACACAATATAAAGAGAGTTTTATTTATCTTTTGTCTCAACTTTTGAATTGGTAAATTCTTGATTTACTAATAGGGGAAAAGGAATTTATTAACTCCAAATGTCTGTTGAATGGAAAATTAGATTTTATGCCTGAGTACTGACATTTTACATATACAGAAAATGGTGAATAAGACAATAAGATTTTTTTTAAATCTTATTGTCCTGCCTTCAGCCACTTTGGAGAACAGGTTGACCTACTCTTCTTTGTGGAATGGCTATGCTGGCTCAGGAATTCTGAGAGTTGAAGTCCACGAGTCATAAAAGAGCCAAGGTTGACTACCCCTGCTGTAAAGGAACATCTGCAAGGTATTTTTTAAAAGGAAAGAAAATGGACAGAATTGCTCAAGATCATTAGGTATCTGAAATGGTGGGACAGACAGAGCATTTTTTTTGTACAGTCCAAGGCAGCAAAATAATGTTATTTTAATTTTTCGATGTTTCTTCACACACTCAGTTACTGAGCTACTAACTTCAATAGGCAATATATATATATATTGGAAAGAAACATCACATGGATATTTGATACACTTGAAAAGAAAATGAGGCTGAGGTCAGATTATCCAAAGGACAATCTGCCCTAAGGCATCTTAGAGCTTTAAAAACTCCTTGCTTGTCTTTCAGGCAGAGTTAGGAAAATAAGAGTTAACAGGCCACATTTTTTAAAAAAATAATGAATTTTGTTAAAGAGTCAGGAAGTGTATAGTTTAATTGTGTTAGTAACTTTAATAAAACTGAACCCTAATCTCACTGAGAGTTTAAAAAAAATATTACAATTGTGCTGACTGCAGAACTCAAAAAAGAACATAGAGATGTTTAGATGTTTCTCTCCTTTTTGTATTTTCAGCAGTTCCCAAATTGTGCCTAGTCCAAATTCCATCACAGTTCAATCAGCGCCATTTTGTGTCTTTGACCTCCCAAGTAAAAATGCAGACATTTGTAGCCTGTGGTATCCCGGCACTTACCAGGACTGTAGTCTAAATGCTTTTGCACATATGAGAAGTCCTCCACCCTAAATCTGTCTGATTCTTATTTGCAGCACTGAAAGTTCTGTCTCTTTTAACAATAAGCATATAATAAGCAACATCCTGGGTGGTTGGCTGTGTTGTAACATCCTGGGCTTTAGCGTTGTAACCTCCTGAGTTCTGTGATGTGATGTCCAGAGGTTACAACGCTAAAGCCCAGGATGTTACAACACAGCCAACCACCCAGGATGTTGCAACACAAAACTCAGGATATCACTACACTAGATCTCAGGATGTAATCACACAACCCATTACCCAGGTCGTTATAACACAAAAGACTAATGGGCACACAGCCAGCACCTCAACTACTCAGGATGTTACGAAACAGCTGAACAATCAGCAAACAATAACCCCTACACAGCCAACCAACCAACCAATCCCTACACAGCCAACCAACCCACCTATAGCAACTAAGCCAGCACTCCACACACACCCCACTAATATATATATATATGTATATAAATGTTTGTTATTAAGGAAGGCTAAAGCAACTTTACTTTTCCAGCTGACAAAAAGGACCTTGCTGTAGAAAGAAGCAAATAAAAACAGACTCATGAGTAAAACACGGATAATGAAAATGAAATGGGTAGTAAAACTCCAGTTGCAAAACTCAGCTATTTTTTCTTCTTCTTCTTTTAATCACAAGGAAAAGCACAGAGGCACATAAAATGTGTGAAGAAAGGCGGAGAAGAAAGATCACACTGTTAATTAAAATGCAGAACCTTCTGTTGTTTGCCAGTGACGTGTTGCTCCTGGTTAAAAGCATTTTCTTGCTCAGTGAAGATCCAAAGTTATGAAACTACAATTAGTGGGAGTTCTAAAAAGTTTAATTTTCCTTTCAGAAATTGAAAAGAGGTCTCGAGTCAGGATTAACTCTTAGCTTTGCTTGCCTAATTTGCATCTCCGAAACCAGTGTAGGAATGGCAAGACAGCAATTCTTGGAGCACATTTTCTTAAATGCTCTATTGCTGCTTTCCATTTCAGAATTGACTATCAATATGTATTTGTAAGGAAAAAATACAGAGAAACACAGCCTTTATCTCCTTCTACATGAATGAATTGGTAACTGTATTCAGATCAGAAGGATCCTATTTTAAATCTTGACAATGCTGCAAGCCATCCTTAGATATTTTTATTTTTTTTCTCTGTGTGTGCTTTTATGCTTCTGCAATAATTTTCACACAAAAATCTCACTTGCACATCCCAATTCCCTTTATCATTCATTTTCTGTGTGTTAGTGGTTCATTTTACTTTCCATAGCTACAACGATTACAGCGACAGTTACTGTTGTTCTTTAGCATTTACAATTGTTAAATCCTTCCAAGATTTGAATTCAACCTAGAGCAAGTCCAATTACACTTCCGAATATCCTGTGTGTATCTAATTGCTCGAATCTTTTTAGATCTTCAATACACTGCCTAAGAATCATTTGTATACTATCCGTTTTACTTTAAGAAAAAAAACATACTGCAGTGTGTCTCTTTGTGGACATGTTTGTATGATTTCATATTGGTTAATTGAGATGGCAATTGTTATTTCATGAATAAATATCCACTGTAAAAGACAAGACAAAAGGAAATTGAAAATAGCAATTTAACAGGTCTCAAGGGGTAGCAGTACTTTTTGATTGTTGGCTCTGTGTAATTCTAGAATCTAGTTTAAAATGTAAAGGTCCAGATGACTTGGTTTTAGTTCATGGGAGAGCAGTCATTTTCAAATATTTTACCCTGCAGGGAGTTTCTATTTTATAAACTCATTTGCCAAGGTATTATTAGCATCTTCCTAGAGACTATTGTGAAGGACTATAGGATATGTTCAGGATATATGCTCCATTAACAAAAGGACAATTTATAGGGAGCAAAGCTGATGGGAGGAGAATTTAAGGTTAGCATTCCAAGCTGCCTATCCATGTCCTTGGATATCACAAATAGAAATTGATCTAATATATGCAAAAGGAATTATTAGGTATCCTTGTAGCTGACTTTGCATCAAAGATAGCCTCTGAGCAGATAAGAATAAAAATAGAATTAAAAACAGATATGAATAAGATATTTTCTTTAAAAGGAAACCATTGCAATAAAACCTCTGAAGGTTTTAGCAAGCAGTTAGCACAGAGATACAAAATTTACTTACCAAAACCAAAAGCCAACCCTACTTTAATTGAGTTTTATGCTATTTCTTATCAGATCTGAGTCAATTCTTCTAACTGCTTTTTAGCCATCTAAAAACAAATGCTGGCTTAGTTGTTAAAGAATGTTTATTCTTTTATTTTTACCCCTAGGTGCTCAAAATGAAAATAGCAACAAAAAAAATCAGTCACGCCAGTGAAAGGTTGCTAACTCTTGATTTATATTAATATCTCTGATTTTAAGACCGTGTTTCCTAGGCTTTCAGTACATAAATGTAATTTAATTCTGATGTTTGAATCTTAAAACATACAATGATTCATATTAAATATATCTAAGGGACCTACATTATTTGCAAATACACATACAGATAATGGGCACCGTTCTTCTTCATTTCACAATACTAATGTAAGAAGTCTTTTCAGAAGCAATAGCAAACCAAAACTATTTTCTAGAGGCAATTATGGAAAGAACCAACAAATGTAATCGAAATGCACCAATATATTTTTGGGGAAATAAATTTGCTCAAACACTGTTTTAACAGCAAAGTGCAGATATAAATTTAATTCCAGTGAGTAAACAAAACTTACTTTTTTAGCAGGTTAGCTTAACGCAGATGGATTATTATAAGTCTGGGAAAGCCTGTGTATGTGTCACTGTGATCTTCATTAAAGGAACTACAGTAAAGAGAATGATTTATGTATTTTCAGCAGAGAACTTTGCTCACAGTAGTTATTTTTCTCCCTTTAGGACACAGTCTTTTCATTAGTGAAAAAAGAGCAAAGAAATTCAAAACTAGCTCGGTGGAAATGATGCGCTGCAACTGTTTCAATTCCTTTTGTTTCAATTATCTTTTATTTATTCACTTGTTCATTCATTCAATAAGCAAGAGAAAAAGTTTCATTCCTCTTTTAACAATACTGCCCTGTCTAGGCTTTACTAAAACAGTATAGAACACATGTCTGTGTATATTTTCTACTTTCTATATATCAATGAAATAGAATCTTATTTATACCTGTATGCTTGCTGTTTCCATTTTCCAATTAAACCTTCATTACTTAATTATCTTCTCCAGATGAGCGCCCTATCCCTAATTTTATGCTGATTATATCTTTTATCCAATGGTGGGATTCAAATATGTGAACAACCAGTTCTCTGTGTGGATGCTGCTTGTGGAAGTCCATTCTGGGCCTGGGCAACAAAAAATTAGCTACCAGTTCTGCTGAAGTGGTGCGAACCAGCTAAATCCCACCACTGCTTTTATCTGTGAGTTACCTGTGAAATGTTAATGGCAATGTACAGTTTTCCATAATAAATTTCAATTATTAGCCATGCACGTATTTGCAGCCCCATAAAATGCTCATATAGAGACAAAGAGAGGCCCCAAATCAAACAGTAGGAGGAAGACACTGGAATAAGAGATACAAGTTCTAAGTCAGAAAAACACCTGTATCAGAAAGATACTAGATGCAAGTGGAATACCTTAATTGCTGCACTATAATATCCTGCCATGTTGGCTTATCATGATGGTGATGGTGATGGTGGTGTTGATCCTGAGTGGGTAAGGGAACATTAAGACTATATACTCCAGCATGGTCACACAAGGCAATGAAGACCATCCCTACTGCTCAGCCAAAGCAAACAGGCACCTATAACAGGCAGCAGTGATATTCAGTGAAAGGTGAATAACTACACCTTGTCATACTATTTCAAATACCCAAGATTATATTCCAGCCCCTCATGCAAAAGAAGAGGAAGTCAATAGGTTTCATGATCACAATCAATTTTAAATGAATAGAACTACATGGATAGCATCTAACTTTTAGGCCAATTATTAACAGAAAAGGAACCACAGTAAAGAAATATTTCACAGACTATCACTCAGTAGAATAGCAGTGGAGGCTTGGAAAAGATATTCACATGCTGGGACATTTTTACTGATTAATTCCATTTATATGGCCACCCATCTCACATACGTAACACTGAACGGTGTATAATAAACCAGAACATAAAAAACCCCAAACATTAAAAATTATACCATAATGAAAACTATTACCAGAATACTTGTTATAACATTATGCTAATTAAAAAGATTAAAAGAGAGCATCTTAGTATTATGTTCAGTGTGATTGTTTTTCAGTTCTACATTTCCCTTAGATCTCCAAGCCTGCTGACACAATCACATTTTAAGGGACATCTGGAAGGTTGGTAGAAATGGTGCCAAAGATCAGAAACATGTAGATAATGGTTTGACAACGACACTCTATGGAAGCATTAGCTACCCTTTGAAGAAGCTGGATAGAAAGAGTAGTGACACTTTTGAACTTTGGACCAGCTGTTGAGACTGTGGCTTCAAATTAAGGCAAATGCCTCAAACCCTAATAGTTTGAGGCAGGGCTTTTTTTGTCATAGAATGCCCAGAACTGAGTTCCGGCACCTTTTTTGGATGGAACCTTGTAAGGTAGGCAAGGCAGGTTGTATGACATGTGTGAGTTCCGGCACCTTTTTTTTTATTTACAAAAAAAGCACTGGTTTGAGGCATCAATATCTTTTTTCTCCAGCTGTTTTACAACAAACAGCCATCTAATAAAAAGTCCATTTCATACATTTGGATAAAGACCATTATATGTGACATCACAAAGAATATATAAAAAAATATTAAACTAATTGTTGATAGTCAACATTTACAATATTTGGTATATAATACCATCTGAGTTTGATCCAATATGTCTTTGAAAAACTTTAAATGATTTTTAAGACGGGGAGAATACTGTAGCTTGCCTGGTGTGACATAGAAAATTTAGTTTATTAACAAAGTGGTTCTCAGTGATGCTAATTACAACTGAGGTGCGGCTGATAAAAATACAAGCCACTGCCTCCAAACATAGTGAAAATGTTGAGATAAGAAGCATAGAACAAGAGGAAGAAAGGGGTCATAAGCAACACCTAGGTTAGAGAATCTATATTTAAATATAACTGGCTAACAGAATGAAAGGAATGAGTAAGGAAAAACTGTTTAGAGAAATATTCTGCAACATGATGGCTTTTGAACTGCGGATTCATGATCTCTCAGACTTGGGCTTCAAAGCATATCACTATATTGGGAGGAGTAAGTAATCATTTTCATAATTACAGCTGCCCTTTTCTAGCAAGTACCATCACAGAAATGTCTGCTAAGCCATTTCTAAGAGTGCAGTTCATGCTAGTTCATGTATATTTGTGCAACTCTACATTAGAAACATCACTTTGAGAGCTTTACTAGCTGAGAAAAACACAATGGTTGTGACCAACCCTTACAACATGCAATTGTCAAGGTTGGTGATTATTAAGCCATGACTACCACAAAGGATGTTCTGGTTCGAAGGGAACATCTTTAGGAGAACATTTAGGGAAACATTCTGTAAGACTTCAGATTGCTTGCAGAGGTTGACCCTCAAGGCTGGATGAAATGCCCCCAAGCTGCTTTCCAGTGTGAAAGATAAAAGGAACTGATAATACACAATTTCCTGGCTATAATTCTAAAAAATGAAGCTGATCTGAATATGGGTAGAACAAAAATCAATTTATTTCAATGTGCTTTAATAGAGAGAGAATATCTGAAATATCCATCCACCCATCCATCCATCTATCCATCCATCCATCCATCCATCACCCCTTTGCCGCTATCCTGGTAGACTAGCTGTTTTCAAGATTCATCCGAGGCTATCAAGAAAACTTTCTATATTGATTTGTCTTGCAATGTTTAAAAGAATGAACCAATTTCAGAGCTCTCAAAGATATAGGAGGATCTGAAATTATGTGTCTGTTCAAAAAAGGTCTACAGGAGGAAAATACTCTCAGAATACATAAGCTATACTCTCAGAATACATAAATTGTTAGGTGTCTTTGACATCTTATGCTATTGAAAAAAAAAACACATACAAAATTCAGCCTATCCTTTTCAGCTATGCAAGAGCACAGGTATCAAAGAATATACTATCTTGTGACTTTTAAAATGATTTTTTTCAAGAAAGTAGCATTTATCCTAAAATATGGGTGGGCAACTTTTAAAAACTCATAGGAAAGTTGCAAGAAAACATTTTGTGTTGATATTTTTCACCTTGCTTTTTCCCCCTCTTTATTTTTTGGATTTGGGTGGAACAAGGATAGGGAAGGTCATAATTCATTCCCTCTTCTCATTTCCAGCCTTTAAAAAAAGAAAGCAAGGGAACCAAAATTTGGTCATTTCACTTTATGAAGATATATTTGTGTGTGCAGCATTTTATGAAAATATACCAGAAAGTGATTAGCATCTAATTTAACAGAAGGGAACCAAGGGAACTAAAGAGTCTTGATAAACAAAAATAATATGCGCCATCTCAGGTATATTACACTTAGTTTCCTTTATTATTTTTGAGGTTATTAGAACAATTATATGTTGTCTGAGAAGGCTAGAGTAGCGCTTTAAATAAAAATAAGCTTCAGAAGTTTTATACAGCTTTATTATCTTCAGTTTTCATTTTGTAACTTAGAAAACAGGGCCTAACTAAGAGGCTAGATAATAATTTTATTGGAATGGTATTGGATTCAGGATAGGTTAGGGCAATTCTAATTTTAATTGGAATCAAATCCAAGTCACCCAATCTATTCATATATAATTTTTGCATACTTAAAAACACTATGTAATTGTTCTTTAAAAGTGCAAAATGTCATTCACATGCACAAGGACCCCATAAAAATTAGTAGGACATGCTTCTGGGATCAGACCGATTCATCTGGCAATCATTAATGAAATTCAATGGATAAAACAAGAAATAACAAACCACATTCTAATTATTATGGTAGGCTGTTTGCTGTCTTTGGGATCTACAATATCTATAGGTTGCATAAGTTATAAATTGGGATTTATAAATTGTATTTATATTTTTCTTGAAATATATCCCAGTGTGTTAAACATGTCTAAATATGTACATAAATTGATGTTTAAAATTTCCACTGACTCTCTGCGTAAGATCAATGTAATTAAAGCAAATACTACACTGAGAAAAATGTGCATTTAAAACCTATCTTAATCTCTATAAAATATTCAAAATAGATGAGCAGACAAAAATATTTAAAACTACATGAATTAACAAGAAATATTTATGTCAGGCAACTATCTTCAAACATATGGATAAACTGAGATTTTCTTACAATGAAATGCTTTAATTTTCTAGATTTTTAACTTTATGATTGGGCTTTTATTTTAGTATTTACTGTATACCCTTGTTGAATGAGAATTTTTCTGAATCTTTCCTTTTCTCAACCTATTCAGAAAATAAATGTATCACCCTTCTGAAATCTTGAGAAGTTTTTTTTTTTTTGGGGGGGGTGTGTCACAAAATAGCAAAGATATTAATGTGATGTTCAATTGTATTTCTTAAGTATGGGACTTGTCAGTTTATGAAGAGTTTGGGCTCTACTGATCCTGGAGATCAGCAAAATCTTAATTACAGTAGTCCTTGGCTTACAACATTCATTTAGTGACTGTTCAAAGTTACAATGGCACTGAAAAAAGTGACTTATGATCATTTTTCACTCTTATGACCATTGTACTATCCCCATGGTCACACAATCAAAATTCGGATGCTTGGCAACTGGTTCACATTTATGAAGTTTGCAATGTCCCGGGGTCTTGTGATCCCCTTTTGCAATTTTCTGATAAGCAAATTTAATGGGGAAGCCAGATTCATTTAATAACTGTATTACTAACATAACAACTGCAGTGATTTGTTTAACAACTGTGGCGAGAAAGTCTTATAATGGGACAAAACTCACTTAACAAATGTCCCACTTAGCAACATGAATTTTGGGCTCAACTGTGATCATAAATGAGGACTGCCTGTAAATAAAAATCAATTTGTCCTCCTGATAAAGAAAAAAAAATCATATGAATCTATTATCTATTTTGAAAAAGTCTTTATATTCTAAAAATGACAAGATGAAGGGATAGATTTCCTTGTGATCTAGATTTAATTACAGGTTTAAGAAATGAATTAATTACATAATGACACTTAAATGGATATTATAGAGAATTTTTATTAATTCTTTTAGTGGTTACATTTAGTTTATTTTAATCACTATAATGTATGTAAAGTTTTAAAACTGTATAAGCAGTTTTGTATTTTGTTTGGCTAGTGTTGTATTACTGTCTATATATTAAACGAGTAGGATGAAATGTTGTACTTTACATTCATCAAAAGGTATTTTTTCTTGCTCCATGGTTAAAAGTGTTACTGAAATTCCTTCATATCAGTTGCATCTTATTCTTTAAGACTAACTAGGAGTGCATTAGGAATGGAAGTAGATCACAAATGAGCATATGTAGACCAGACCGGACTGGACCAGACCTGACCAGACTAGAATATTCTTTATTGGCCAAGTGTGATTGTTGTTTGTTTGTTTCTTTATTTGTTTATTTAACATCTTTCTAGACTAACAAAGAATGTTTTTTGGGGTGGGTGTAAGCATTTGGGTCTCAAAATGTTATTATATATTGTGCTACCTCCCTTTGTTGTTTAGATGATTACAGTCTGCAAACAGTTCTATACCTGCAATGTTCAGAACTGGCATTGAGATTGCTGAGGTTTGGGGTGGTATCCCTATGTAGATGCTACCACATCCTCTTTCTGAATATTAATTTTGATAGTGACTTTTTTTATCCCCTAAGGGGAAGATAATTTTTGTATGCTTAGCCGTTTTACAAGCAGCAGATGGACATTCAAAGTTATTCCAATAACTTCTTATAGAATCTCACAAAAAAGGAGGCAGATGGCAAAGCAAATTGCTTTAATTTTAATAAAAAGCTTTCATTTACTCTGATTTTAGCACTGTCAAATAGCTGTGAGTCAGCTAATGTGCAGATGATTGGAATTTATCCTTCCTAGCACTGGACAGTTTAGAGGGCTTTGGCATACGAAGCTGTCAGATGGAATGCTACTTCAGCCTGGTGATTAATTACAACAAAGTGATGGCTCTTTTGGTGGTCTTAGTAGGGATGTTCTCCTCCTGCTTCCTAATAACTGGATTTCTTCCCATTTCTAGAAGAATGAGGGTTTGGTCTAGTCCAGGGGTCTCCAAACTTGGCAACTTTATGGCTTGTGTACTTTAACTCCCAGAATTCCCCAACCAACATTGGGTTTTTACTTGAAAAATCCTGGCTGGCTGGCTCAGAAATTCTGGGAGTTGAAATCCAAGTTTGGAGACTCTCGGTCTAGGTCAGGGGTAGGCAACCTTGGCTCTTTTATGACTCATGGACTTCAACTGCCAGAATTCCTGAGCCAGCCATGCTGGCTCAGGAATTCTGGGAATTGAAGTCCACGAGTCATAAAAGAGCCAAGGTTGCCTACCCCTGGTCTAAGCTGTAAGGGAAGTTTATGGAACTGTGAAAGTTATCAGGGGTTCAGATCAATGAATGGGACAGTTTGCCTGATGATACTATGAATCACAGAGGCAAGAAATCTGCCAAATTTCAGAAGGAAAGATGGAGAGGATAGCGTGGCACGATTTACTTTTAATGTAGTTTCAAATTGGCTCAATTGCCATTCAGTTAGGTAGATGATGGCTATGGCAGCAGCCAGCATTTTTCCCAGCAAGAACCCAACGCCCATATTTTTTCAGATCTCAGAGATTCAGTCACAGTTTTAAAACATACATTTTTATGAATTTTCTGATACCCTCTCTATTAGCATAATTATGAACATGATTATTTAAGTATGACTCAGATATCTCTGCTGCACCTGCATGGATGAAAAGACAAGAGTATGAGCTTGTTAGGCTTTTGAGCTGGCTAGGCGATCAAGCTGATAGATAAACAAATAAATGTCATTCGTATGTACAAAGCACAAATGATATATTTAGAAAAAAGAAAACTGATTTCCATTATGTTTCTAATGTCAGAGAAAGCCTCCCTTTTTTAAAATAGTAAAAAATCCTCAAGTATAAAAGAAGAAAAATTTGTGACTTTGTAATCTGCCCACTCTGCTAGGGTGGATAGATTAGAGCCATCTTTGCATTTATTAAGCCTATTATTTGAAAGGTTAGTGAAAACATATGTCCTGCTGAGATTTCAATGTTGCACAGCTTCTTACAAAATCCACACAATAAGCCAAGTTAGAATCCTGTTCAGAACGGAGTTATTTAAAAAAATGTGCCATTCACTCTCAGCGTCAGCTCAGCATGCCGGGTGTTATTCTAAGGCGGGAAAAAATTACACAGGAATGATTGTAATTACCTGATTTCTGGATTCTGCTGCTTCCAACTTCACAAGCAAACATTCAGCTGTGTGATGTTTTTCACATGAGGTCAGCTGAGATTTTTCTCAAAAGTACGAAAATACTTT
>NW_015390234.1:155200-157731 GCF_001527695.2 Protobothrops mucrosquamatus
TTAACCCCAACTTTATTCAACCTCTATTGAACTCCATGGTAGGCAGAATAATTGATTCAAGTTCCTTCCCTCATTCTCCTCCAGTTAATAGATATTCCACTCCATTAGCAATATGTTGATGATCATTCATCCTTTTACTGTAGGACTTAGGTGAACACTCAGAGCTTTACCCACTCCTGTTAAGATAACTTACTGATAATTAATGACCAGGAAACCAAAGTGGTAGTTTTTGCCAAGGAACTCAAAGATTTAAATGGGCCATTGAACTGAAAGAAATTAATCAGATTAAAAGTGTCAAGGATTTGGGTTACAGGTGCCTGGAAGATGTACAGTACATTGATCATGTTGCTTCACAAGCATAAAAGAGTATAGCAGCTATTCCATTTTTTTTTCAGACAAAGAGTAATTCTGTTGCTCTTAAAATTATTTCCAGGGAGAGACAACAATGGCACATCTCCTATTTTTTTTAACAATCTATAAAACCTCACAGGGTTGTTGTTATGGGGAAAATTGGAGGAGGAAGAAGGATTGCGTATGTTCATTGCTTTGAGTTATTTATAAAAATAATAAAGGATGGAAATAAATACATAAATACCATCACCATCTATAAGGTAGTCACATTTTGCCTTGCTGCTACAAGAGTGAAGCAAAAATATTGTCATCCCAAAGATGCTTTTTCATGAGGCAACTGGACTTTCTTGTTTTTTTTTGAAGATGTTTTGTTTCTCATCCAAGAAGCTTCTTCAGCTCTTTGCTATCTTCAAAAGAGTCCACATTTTGGACAGAAGGACCGCTGGTTTGAAAGAGGGGTCAAAGAGGCCATCTATGTCAAAACTGAACAGCTTTCTCTCAACACAGGATACAACATCATCTCTCTCCAGTCTACAACACAGTCCTTTCAACACTTCCAAGAAGGCTCCATACACATTTGCACTACTCAGATGACTCTGAAGACACAGATAAGCCTCCAGGTAGCACTAATGACTCACTAAAAGAATGCACATGATCATCTGTCTGCAAGGAGTATAAATCTTTCCATTCCCCACTACCCATTCAGAGCTGAAGAAACTTCTTGGATGAGAAGCAAAACATCTTCAAAGAAAAACAATAAAGTCCAGTTGCCTCGTGAAAAAAACATCTTTGGGATAACTATGACCTGGATGACAGAGAATCTCCATAGATATTCAGAAATTGGATTTCCTTAATAACTTAAAAATATTTCCTCTTCTTTTCCTTTCTAATGTTTTATCTTTAGTCTATAGTGTGTGTGTGTGTGTGTGTGTGTGTGTGTGTGTGTGTGTGTGTGTGTGTGTGTGTGTGTAAGACTTCAAAGATCCAATAGGAGCTCTTCCATAACAGACAAACAAAGAACAACAAATGGAGCAATGTTGCATTCTATACATTGCATGAATATCTGAAAAGCCCAGGAGAATTTTCAACCAACACAACATAAGTGCATAGTTTAAAGCCAAGAACACATCAAGGCAGAAGCTTGTCCACCCCAAGAATAAAGCATCTGAGACAGATAGTTCACTATTTTAGCTTCTCCTGTCCACCAGATTCTCAGAGCCATGTTTGATATTCTACGCTCCTCAGTTTTTAATTAGGAGATTTACTACAGTGTCCAAGTGTAGGACTACCTGTCCATGCAGGGCAAACAACATTGAGACCCTCACATATATGCTTTTACACAAGCCCTGCTATTTGTGCAGTCAATAAACTTTCATTGACATGTCTTATAGATTATAATGAAAGTTTTCTTTGTGGTTTTCTCCTCTTGGATAAGGAACTGTTTGCAACACATAATGTTGCTAAATTTTGCCTAGTAGCAATTAAAATCCATAAGCAGATAATTAAAGGTTCTGGGCATGGTAAACTCACTGAAAATTCCTCTTTTATTTTTATCTTTATTTTCATCTATTTTTAATTGCTGCCACAATTACTGATAGTCTGCATTTCAAGTGGAAAACAATTCCGTTCAAATTTTAACTACTTAAGTTCTGTTCTAAACATTGATTTAAAAGAAGGAAGCTTGCTGTCACTTCAAATTCCCTGGTTTACAAACCTTTGTTTTGGGGATCTTAATTCAGCTCTTAATATCCAAGTAATAATACTATATAATATACTAGCAGTATATTATATTATTTCCTTTAAATATTTTATTTTATTCTTAATATTTTAAGCACCACATTCAAACTTTATATTCACATTATATACCCATTTTACTTTTTCCTTTCATTCTCAAATTTCTTGGTGTCTTATAATTTTAGATTTGTTTGTCACTTTGGTCAATGACTGTAATGAACTTGAACAATGACAACAGCAAAAAAGCAAGGAAATGTTAAATGGTTAAAGCAAATGAAATGCCATATGAAAAACAAAAAGGAACAGAACTCTCTTCTGAAGTTTATATAGCAATAACAATAGCACTTAGACTTACAGTATATACCACTTCATAGTGCTTTACAGCATTCTCTGTGTGGTTTACAATGTCAGCATATTTCCCCCAAGAATCTGGGTCCTTGTTTTAC
>NW_015390234.1:159035-162185 GCF_001527695.2 Protobothrops mucrosquamatus
AAGGAAATGTTAAATGGTTAAAGCAAATGAAATGCCATATGAAAAACAAAAAGGAACAGAACTCTCTTCTGAAGTTTATATAGCAATAACAATAGCACTTAGACTTACAGTATATACCACTTCATAGTGCTTTACAGCATTCTCTGTGTGGTTTACAATGTCAGCATATTTCCCCCAAGAATCTGGGTCCTTGTTTTACCGACCTTGGAAGGATGGAGGGCTAAGTCAACCTCCAGGCTGTGGGTAGAGTTTCTCTGCAATACTGCACTCTAACCGCTGTGTCACTAGGGCTCTTATGTTAGTGATGACTTGAGTTTGTAGTTCTGCTGTCCTTCTGAGATTCTAAAAGTTGAATTTTGTTACAAACTTAGATTTAAATACTGTATGTGTTGTGTCCTGAGCCTGCAGAAGCAGGCTCGGGACGCTACAAGAGTCCTGGGCATTGCAAAAGCTGCCCGGGACCAGACTGAGCGGCACCAGCCTTGCGTGTGTGCGCAAGGCGGGAAAAAGGGTGCCTGCTATTGGTTGTTGTTGCCCGGGAATCCGGGAGTATAAAAGGAGGCCTGCGTGCCTCTGCTCTTGTTGGTTGGTTGGTTGTAGTGACTGAGAGAAATAAAGATCTGTTCTGTAACATGAATTGCCTCCTTCGCCATTTATCCAAGGACTTAACAGTATGCATATCTGCATGTGTGTGCACAGGTTCATGAGTATATACAGTGAAATGCATATAATATATATTGCCTTGTATATGTTCATGACACAGGAGATCTAAAGCAATACTTTGGAATTATTTTTGAAGTGTGCTCTGCTAAATACAGCGTACATGTATGTCAAGCATTCTACAGAAGAAACAATTGCATCATATGAGATATTATGTTTGTTACATTTTTGTTTATTACTTTCTGTTGATTTTGCAAAGGAAAAAAGAGAAATTTATAGGAACTTGATTTATCGTAGATGTAAAATTTCCTAACAGTGCTTCAGGCTAAAGTGATATCTGTTGCTGGTGATAAAACTTTAAGTAAAATGATATAATTAAAACATTAGTGAGGAATGAAATGAATAAAAGATGCATGCCTCCATGCCCAGGCATTCAGCTGATGGAGCTACAGCTGTGGTACACCTAACAGACACCCGGGCTGCCAAAAATAAGATGTAAATGCTGTCTTGCTGCATATATGAACAAATAAAATCTTAAAGCAGGATTTACTGATAAGATATTGAAATCAATCTCTTTCAATGGTATTTTAAAGTTATAAACAATATTGTAGATATCCTGGGCAAAGCTAAACATAAAAATAAATTGCCTTTGAGGCAGAAGAAAATAGTTTCTTGCAGTGAGCAATATTGCAATGTCTCAGCATGGGTCTAAAATCCCATTTCGAGGGGGGAGAGGGGGGAGGGAGGGAGGGAGGGAGGGAAGGAGGCAGATGGGTGGATGTGTAGCCACTTGCTCAACAAAAACACTCATAAGAAGCTTTTGACCATCATGTTAAAAATATTGAAATTCTTGGATGAACACATATGTGACATTCTACTTAGAACATGGTGCTCATGTCTGTAATATTATGGATTTGGTCCTTAGTTTCCATAGGTGGAATCCCAGCAGTTTCTCTCAGAAGAAGATAACTCACTTTAATCTATCATCACCTTTCTCCCTCCCTCTTAAAGTAGAAAACTTGCAGAGCCAGACCAAGATCACAAGTAAAGGATGATCAAATTGTTTCTTTGGATAATAAGTGTTGTTTTATTGGTGACCTGTGGTGGTGCAGTAGTTAGAATGCAGTATTGCAGACTTACTCTGCTCACTGCCAGGAGTTTGATCCTGACTGGCTCAAGGTGGGCTCAGCCTTCCACCCTTCCAAGGTCGATAAAATGAGGACCCAAATCACTGGGAGCAAGATGCTAACTCTGTAAACCACTTAGAGAGGGCTATAAAGCTATTATGGGGTTGTATATAAATCTAAGTGTTATATCTTCGGTTCTTTAGGCATTGAATGAGGCAGAGTGTTGAAACAGCAAACAAGTTTATTAACTCAGAACAGAAGCAGCCCTAAAGGCTGCTGCACAGCTATTTATACAGTTAGCCTCTAGGTGGCATCCAATAGGTTTAAAGTAACAATTTCCCACCCCAAACCTCATTATCAGCTTAGAGACAGCCAGTCTGGCTTTCAGTAACAGCAACTGTTAAACAATACAGCAATGTATGTCAGACATTAAACAAGTGATTTAAAACAGTTGTGGCCAATAGATTACACCAAGTGCTATTGCTATTGGTATTGTTATTGGTTTTGGAGTAATTTCTCCCATTTTCAATAGGAAACATTTTCCCTAACCCCACCCCCCACACACATAGGCTAAGAAAAGAAAAATTGCATAGGATGAGTGATAAAACTAAACAGTATAACCTCCATAGCTGACCTAATTTTCATAGACTGGACATACACTATATGTACACAATAGAAAACCAACCTCTCTATATTGATCAACTCTGTAAGTTGAATCTTAACCACCTGGACATTGACACATGATATTAATTTACTCTCTATAACTTGACCAGCTGAGTCCAGTTTGCACCAAGGGCAAGAAAAGTGAAATGCAGAATTGGTAGCAATGAATTTCTTTCAAAAAGAATGTCAAAGAATACAATATTTTTGACCTTGATTCAGCAGTAAAGATGATGACATCTTTAACACTGATTAGTGTAGACTCTTTTTCAAGGTGATGTCTGACAGGAGCCTCATTATGAGGAGTGACAAATGTAAGAGTGGAAAACTTTCTGAAAAACATTTCACGGTTCTGCTGTGTGTTAGTTTAACTGGAGAGAAACTAAAACCTTTGGTGACTAGCAAATCAGCAAAGCCATGCCCATTCAAGAACATACAGCCCAAAGTTTTTCCCATCACCTGGAAAATCTAACAAATCTGCATGGATGACTGGTGCCTTATTTGAGCAGTAGATAAGAGGTATTAACTGACAAAAGAAGAAGAAAGAAGGAAGAAGGAAGAAGGAAGAAGGAAGAAGGAAGAAGGAAGAAGGAAGAAGGAGGAAGAAGAAGAAGAAGAAGAAGAAGAAGAAGAAGAAGAAGAAGAAGAAGAAGAAGAAGAAGAAGAAGAAGAAGAAGAAGAAGAAGAAGAAGAAGAAGAAGAA
>NW_015390234.1:165764-168464 GCF_001527695.2 Protobothrops mucrosquamatus
GTCCATTGAATCAGGTAGTCATGAATGACACAAATGGCTAGTATTAATTATATAGTTGTACATATAGCTATATGAAAGACAGTAGTGTCATTCTAACACATTATGGGTCATCTATGTTCCCAACTTGATTATTTGAAGGACTATCTTTTTCCAAGTTACATCTACCTGATTCGCAGAATGGGGAGACAGGGTTTGTTAAGGGTCCCTCTATTAAGGAAGTCCATCTCATGGGATCAAGAAAAAGGCCCTTCTCTGTGATGGCTCTCTTCTTTGGAACATCACCCTCACCCAAGATAAAGTTGGCCTCCATCTTGATACTCTTTTGAAAGACCCTGAAGACATAGGTTTGCCAGTAGGCCTGTGAAACCCAGGATGATATGAGCCCATCATCTAGTTTGTTTGATTGTTTTGCCAGGTTGGGGGGGCAGAGTGTGAGGGTTTATTGGGTTTTGCATTCAGAGTTTTACTTCTATAAGCTACGCAGAGTCATTGTGAATGATTTGGGTGGCCATATACAGTTGCAAGAAAAAGTATGTGAACCCCTTGGGATAACGCGGAGTTTTGCATGAATTGGTCATAAAATCTGCTCTGAACGTCATCTAAGTCACAACAATAGAAAAACACAGTCTGCTGAAAATAATAATACACAAACATTACATGTTGCCATGGTTTAATTGAACATAACAGGTAAACATTCACAGTGCAGGGAGGAAAAAGTATGTGAACCGTTGGACTTAATAACTGGTTGACCCTCCTTTGGCAGCAATAACCTCAACCAAACGTTTCCTGTAGTTGCCGATCAGACCTGCACAACGATCTGGAGTAATTTTGGACCACTCCTCTTCACAAAACTGTTTCAGTGTAGCAATATTCTTGGGATGTCTGGTGTGAATCGCTCTCTTAAGGTCATGCCACAACATTTCAATCGGGTTGAGGTCAGAACTCTGACTGGGCCACTCCAGAAGGCGTATTCTGTGCTGTTGAAGCCACTGTTTTGTTGAATTACTTGTATGCTTTGGGTCATTGTCCTGTTGCATCACCCATCCTCTGCGGAGCTTCAGTTGGTGGACAGATGGTTGTACGTTTTCCTGCAAAATATCTTGATAAACTCTGGAATTCATTTTCCCATCAATGACAACAATCCGTCCAGGCCCTGAGGCAGCAAAGCAGCCCCAAACCATGATGCTCCNAAAAAAAATGTTTGAGGGCATTTATCAGACACCATTTCAGAAATACCTGTGACATTCTTTCAGAAATTAGATGGCTGTTTTTAAATATAAACCTCCAAATGCTGCAGGAAGAAGATTTCACCATATTATTTATTGCACTTTGATCCTTGTGGTCTAATTTGCTGAAGTGTTTTTTTCCTCAAATTCTAGAGGAATGTAAAGCAGAAAACTTCTTCCTTCCAACAAAGTGGTGATATATCACATTCTTGAATGAACTGATGCATAAAAGGGATAGATAACAAACCAGTAAGTCTGTTCCTATCATCCGCAATATAACAAAGCTGAGAATTGCTATCCAATCAAACCACAGCATTATTCTTCACAATAAACATCATTACTGCAGCATCTGGGTTGTCTATGCATATATCTTGTTTCCTAAATGCAGCTCTTCTGCTTTTCATTTAATGAAGTCGAGGAATAGCAGAGCAGAAGATAAAAACAGCTGAATGCATCTAATCATTGCCAGACTTCCCACTGTGATACATTATTTTGATGCTGTACTATCACTATACTATATTTAGTTTAATGCCTTAGAATGTCTTAGAAACAGCATGGATTTAAGAGATAGGGATCTGTCTGTCTCTCTCTCTCCTCTCTCTCTCTCTTGCTTTGTGTGTTTGTGCATGAAAGCCAGCTGGGTGACTTTGGATCAGTCCTTTATCTCAGCTCAACCTACCTCACAGGACTGTTGTTGTAGGGGAAATAGGAGGCAGGACTTTTAGATATTTTCACCAATTTGTTTTTTTCATTTTTCTGAATTTTTTCCTGTTTGTCTTTAACAACCCCCCTCATAAGGAGTTGTTAGTTTGCATTCATACCAATATATGCTCTTACATATACTTCTCCAAAAAGCAAGGAAAACTCCCTGACCTGTCTAAAAATTATGCACATGTTTTTGTAAAAGCTATTTTAAGTGACTTATATTCAATAAGTCAATGCTCAGGAGAAAATGGCATGAATTCAGAAAAGAGAGGGAAGGCAATCCCACAAAAGAGATAATCCATATAATTTTTAATATTTAACTGCCCACCATGTGAACCTTAATAAACATTACACTTTTTTTAAAAAAAAAGTATTGTGATAAAGAACCAGAAAATGAACATTTCATTTATGGAAGGGTTGGAATAATTCTACCTGCAGATTTTGTCATAACATAACATAGAATTTATAATATGTTAATTGAATTTTATGTTATATGTTCTTAAAACATTAAGCTGCACATGCTGCTAGGGATATGGCAATCTATATATTTAAACATTGAGTGAAATTATTGTCCATTGAATCAGGTAGTCATGAATGACACAAATGGCTAGTATTAATTATATAGTTGTACATATAGCTATATGAAAGACAGTAGTGTCATTCTAACACATTATGGGTCATCTATGTTCCCAACTTGATTATTTGAAGGACTATCTTTTTCCAAGTTACATCTACCTGATTCGCAGAATGGGGAGACAGGGTTTGTTAA
>NW_015390235.1:0-13197 GCF_001527695.2 Protobothrops mucrosquamatus
TTTGGAAGAATACTCGAGTAAAACACATTAAGCAATTTAGCTGATAGCAGCGAAGATTGATAAACTCTCAAAAGAACTTGCAAGGAGAATAAATATCAGTTTACAGGAGAATAAAAAATAGAAGAGAGTGTCATGGTTCCAACAAAAGAACTTCGAGGCATTGTTTATCTTAAAGAATCTTTATTTCGAATAGCATAACATTGGCACTGCATAATCGAAGCCAAAAACTGAATTCCCCTCCCCTGAGCACATAGTATCAAAGCACAATTCTATCCTCCAATTGACAGTCATAAATCACATTCCCCAATTAGCTTGAAGTGCGGGCCTCCTCTCCAGTTCTTCAGCCGCCAATTCCTTATCAGCTCTGGTTACAATAACCTTGTTTCTCACCCTAGGTTTAGTGTTGTTATGATTAGTTGGACTCTCGTTCACATCCCCCCTCCCAGCATCATCTAAAAGCAAAAGGTAAAAGATGGCTACATTTCCATCTGTTGTCAATGCAAAAACATTCGATGTGAGCAGCTTTGACGGAGAGACATTCAACATGAAATTGATCTGGACAACACAGCTCTCTGGGAACTATAAGGCAAGGAATTTTTGCTGAGGTTATCTAGAGAAGATATTAGAATGAATACAAGATAGACAATTAATTCAATTCATTAAGTAAAGTACCTGAAAGTAACAACATATCTTTCTTTGTACTTATGGGAACAATCTAGAGAAAGAAACATTTCCCCAAAGAAATAATGGAGAAGATCTTTAAAAAGGCAGAAACTTCTCCACACGCCCCCCCCGGCAGACAACTCAAAAGAAACCAGCTTTTACAAATGCAGATGTAATAATCCATTCAGGAAAGTGGGAGCCCTCCAGCTAGAAGCTTAGGAAAACAAGGACCTTTAAAATCTACATACCCCACCCAAACTCTAAGGCAGGACATAATAGGATTAACCTACCACCATCAGAATACCAGAAAGGCACACTCACACTCAGGTCAAACTTCATGACACAGGAACAACTCCAAACAAAAGGCTCCAGAAGATATAAAAACCCACTCCCTACATGTGCTCACTTTTTTTTTCTTCCAGAACCATCTTTCTGTATGGCTCTCTTCTTTAATAAACTGCAACCTTCTTTCTAAAGCAGTCGCCATGTTGTTTATTCCCAGCTTGGACTGAACCATGATGACGACTTTTCCTTCAAAATAACCAAGTGTATATTTTTGTCCAAATTTTTTTTTGCTTTAATACAGGTCCACCACAAATGGTAATAGGTGCCAGATTTTTGGTTACATTTCCAACATTTACTAGACATATTTTTAAACATTTTTGCTAATCTAGCCGGTGGTAAGTACCATCTATAAAACATTTTATATACGTTTTCTTTATAAGAAGTTGCCATTGTCAATTTATAATTTCTTTCCCAAAGGTTTTGCCATTTCACTAATTCTATATTATATCCAAAGATTTTTGTACATTATATCATTGTATCTTTCACTTGTTCATCCTCCATTTTCAAATTGAATAGAAAATTATATAGTTTCTTAATATAATATAACATAAATCTGCAGTACAGAGAAGAGCGACAAAGATGATTAGGGGACTGGAGGCTAAAACATATAAGGAACGGTTGCTGGAATTGGGTATGTCTAGTTTAACAAAGAGAAGGACGAGGGGGGACATGATAGCCGTCTTCCAATATCTAAGGGGCTGCCACAAAGAAGAGGGAGTCAAGCTATTTTCCAAAGCACCTGAAGGCAGGACAAGAAGCAACGGGTGGAAACTAACGAAAGAGAGAAGCAACCTAGAACTAAGGAGAAACTTCCTGACAGTTAGAACAATTAATCAGTGGAACAACCTGCCTCCAGAAGCAGTGAATGCACCAACACTGGAGGTTTTTAAGAAGAAACTGGACAGCCATTTGTCCGAAATGGTATAGGGTTTCCTGCCTGAGCAGGGGGTTGGACTAGATGACCTCCAAGGTCCCTTCCAACTTTATTATTATTATTATTATTATTATTATTATTATTATTATTATTATTATTATTATTATTATTATTATTATTATTATTATTATTGTTAAACATATATTCCTGGCAAATTATCTTTCTCTCCACAAATAATGGAGACACAAGTATTGAACATGGACATTTAACATTTTGTCACTTCTTCATATTTCAAAAGCATATCTACACCCTCAAATTATATGTTTCCTATATTTGCTCCTTCATACTGTAACTTCTGTAAGCAAATGCTTTTCATTTTTATTATGTCCTGATCGTTTCAATGCATGTCAAAAGAACAATTACTTTGGTTTTCTTGTTTGTTCGTTTTTTTATAATAATAATAAAGTTGGAAGGGACCTTGGATGTCATCTAGTCCAACCTCCTGCTCAGGCAGGAAACCCTATACCAGTGGTTCTCAACCTGTGGGTCAGGACCCCATTTGGGGTCGATCGACCATTTTACGGGGGTCGCCAAGCAAGGCTGTCCGCCATTTTGTTTGTCCGCCATTTTGTTTGTCCACCATTTTTTTCCCCTTTTCCGGTGGGTGCCTTACCTCCCTTGGGCTGGGCCAGCTGTTGGTCGGCCTGCTCCGTCTCTGCCGCTTGCCAGCTACGCCTCGGCCAGCGCAGGGGGCGGAACCACGCATGCCCGGCGCTCCCGGGCAGGGAAAGTCCTCGACTTACGACCGGTTGGGTAGTCCTCGACGTACGACCGGTTTAGTCCTCGACTTACGACCGGTTTAGTCCTCGACTTACGACCGGTTGGGGTCGCGGCATTAAAAAGGTTGAGAACCACTGTACTCTTTCTAGAGTCTCAGCATCTTTTTTACATTGTGGTGACCAAAACTGGATGCCGTATTCCAAGTGTGGCTTTACCAAGGCATTGTAAAGCAGTATTAACACTTCACCTGATCTTGATTCTATCCCTCTGTTAATGCAGCCCAGCACTGTGTTGGCTTTTTTTGGCAGGAGCCAGCTGTGTGCTGCACCTGCCAAAAAAGCCAACACAGTGCTAGGCTGCATTAACAGAGACTGTCATGTCTGGGTCCAAAGACAATTTTAAAAGTGGGTGGGTTCAGGACCCCCTTTATCCCCCCCCCTCCGGATACTTCCTGTGTTGATTGACAAGACTGGCAGCTACTCTCGCCTTGCTGATTGACAGGTGTGGTACCTATTGATGGGATTTGGGGAGGAGGTTCCCAAGTCTTTAGGCCCAACTTCTTTTGTCTGGTCCAGCTGACATTTTTTTTTCTCCTTTGTTTCCTTAAGGACTTGGTTCCTTCTCATTTATCTCCTGAAAGAATCTTTTAGACAAGATTCCTGTTTGTTTGTTTTTGTCCACCCTGCTTACATGCCTGCTTCATCTTTCGGAGTTTGGCTTACTCTCCTAGGAGGAGATGCTGGTCTGTCTGTGGAGATTCTCAATTATCCAGATCACTGGATAATTGTCTGAAAGATGATTTTCTACAAAGAGCAACTGGACTTTCTTGATTTTTCCTGACGACATTTCGCTTCTCACCCAAGAGGCTTCTTCAGTTCTAACTTACCCGTAGGGGAAAGGGAAGGATTTACAGGCAGTCCTCAACCTACAACCACAATGGAGCCCAACATTTCTGTTGTTAGTGAGACATTTATTGAGTTTTGCCCCATTTTACGACCTTTCTCGCCACAATTGTTAAGTTAGTAACATGGTTGTTAAGTGAATCTGGCTTCCCCATGGACTTTGCTTGTCAGAAAAAAGGGATCACATGATCCTAGCACACGGCAACCATCATAAATATGAAGCTGTTGCCAAGCATCTGAATTTTAATCATGCAACCATGGAGAATACTGCAACGGTGGTTAAGTGTGGAAAAATGGTCATAAGTCACTTTTTTTCAGTGCCATTGTGACTTTGAACAGTCACTAAACAAATGGCTGTACAGTAGTGGCCAAAATTGTGGAACCCTTTTTGGAAAAGTGTACAGTAGAAATGCCTCCTTTGGTTAAGTTTCCACCCATTTTTCTTCTAATTTCTTTATAACAGTAGCTTTGTTCGCTTAATAATTCTATTTTACATCACTTTCTGGGCAACCAGTCAACTCTTTGCACCATGACTTTAATTTTATTACGTTTTACAAGCTCACTCAATGAAAGAACACAAAAAAACCCAAACAACTTGATAGCGATCACATAATAACACACTGACAAATGTCCTCCTCTCAGCTTCAATACGGGACATCAATAACTGGATCCTGCTATGATCTGATTGGTTCATGGCCAAAACAAGATGATACCTGATTGGCTCTCTAAACGCTCATGCTCATTGGCTACAACCAGATGAAGGAAAGCTACCTGAGATCAACCTAAGTAAGTTGTGCTCCCTTTTTCTGGTTATTTGGCTATAACTTTTCATAGAATACAATACAGATAATTGAACAAACGTTGTTGCATTACGTTCTTGATTAAATTATCTTTCCATTGATATATAATTTTATGGTACTACTCCCCCCAAAAAGTGGTGTTATTAGCCATCCAACCTCAAAAATACACTTTTCCCAAAAGGTTTCCACAACTTTGGCCACTACTATGTACGTCAAGGACTGCCATTATATTCTTATCACTCAGACAGTCGTTACCACACTGAGAGTGCTTGAAACGCCAGATTTTTAACTAACCATGTAGATAGAACTGAAGAAGCTTCTTGGGCGAGAAGCGAAATGTCTTCAAGAAAAATCAAGGAAGTCCAGGTGCTGTTTGGAAAAAAGCAGCTGTCAACGCTGCTGACATCGGATGTTTTTGCTTTGACAACAGTTAGAGATGCAACCATTTTCTTCTTATGTTTTACTTTTAGAGTTAGATGACGCTGGGGAAAGGAATGTGCATAAGAGTATAGCTAGACATAATAATACTGGACTAGTGTGAGAACCAAGGTTAATGTAATAAGAGATGATAAGAAATGGCCGGGCTGGAGAACTGGAGGGAGAGCCTGTGTTTCAAGCTAATTGGGGAATGTGATTTATGACTGCTAATCGGAGGAGGGAATTGTGCTGTGATACTATGTGCTCAGGGGAGGGGAATTCAGATTTTGGCTTCGACTGTGTTCGTGCCGATTCTATGCTTCTCAAATAAAGATTCTTTAAGGTAAACAATGCCTTGAAGTTCTTTGAAGAGTTTCATCTGTTGGAACCATGACAGCAGCTTTGGGACACCACGCTGGTCGAATGTCTGAAGTGACACTCTGCCTCTGAGTGATTGTGGGGTGGGGTCTTGCATGCCTGGATGTGAGAAGAGATGGGGGGCGGGTTGCCTGTCCTGGCCATTCAGATGCGCACCCACAAAATGTAATAGGGTCCAAAACTAACCCATGTCCTAAAAACTCCTGGGAATTCTTAAACCAGACCTGTTGTCCTGCTCCCATTCCTCAAATTTACTCAGTTGACCCTGGGGGGAAAAGGCAGGGATTTCCTAGAAATGTTTGGATTCTTTTTTTTAAAAGCCATGGGAGATTATTTCAGTGTATGATGACTTTCTCAACATTAAGAAAACCAAGAGCATGGCATCCGGCCCTCACAATTCCTGGCAAATAGATGGGGAAGAAATGGAGGTAGTGACAGATTTTATCTTCCTGGGCTCCAAGATCACCGCAGATGGGGACTGCAGCCAAGAAATCAAAAGACGCTTGCTCCTGGGGAGGAAAGCTATGGCAAATCTAGACAGCATACTCAAAAACAGAGACATCACCCTTCCAACAAAAGTGCATATAGTCAAGGCCATGGTTTTCCCAGTTGCAATGTATGGCTGGGAAAGTTGGACCATAAGAAAGGCCGAGCGCCAAAGAATTGAGGCCTTTGAACTCTGGTGCTGGAGAAGACTCCTGCGAGTCCCCTGGACTGCAAGGCAATCAAACAGGTCAGTCCTAGAGGAGATTTTTAGAAGGCCAAATCCTGAAGTGGAAACTCAAGGACTTTGGCCACCTAATGAGAAGGAAGGACTCACTGGAGAAGAGCCTGATGCTGGGAAAGATGGAGGGCAAGAGAAGAAGGGGATGACAGAGAATGAGATGGCTGGATGGAGTCATGGAAGCAGTAGGCGTGAGCTTCAATGGACTCCAGAAGATGGTGGAGGACAGGAAGGCCTGGAGGAACTTTGTCCATGGGGTCGCGATGGGTTGGACACAACTTCGCAACTAACAACAACAATGATTACTCTGGCGAGATTACTAGAGTTGGAAAGATCTGACCTTACACTCTATGGAGGAACAGTTGGTGAAAATCTATAGATTTTGTTGCAATGGATAAATTGACTCCTTTATCAGAGAAACAGACATTATGTAGATGTCTTCGGGACGGGAAGACTCTTAAAGGTGTTTTGCCTAACAGTGAAAAATGTGAACTTGTGATTTATGCTTGGGATGATTGGACAAGAAGGATTATAAAAAGAAGAGTGCATTGATGTAACTTTAGAGACAGAGTTTAAAATATTCATTCATTCGTTCGTTCATTCATTCATCCAATTTCTGTAGCTGTGGTTTACAGTTCAGAACATACATTGGAATTAAAAATGTCAAAAAAAGTCTTTAAAATAACAAAAACCATGTACAGGCAGTCCTCAACCTATCACCACAACCGAACCCAAATTTTCTGTTGCTAAGTGAGACAGGGGTTAGCTGAGTTTTGCACCGTTTTATAACTTTGCTTGCCAAGGAGTGCAGTTGAATTCTTTGACCTTCTGATGAGTAAAGTCAATGGGGAAGCCAGATTCACTTAACAACCGTGTGGCTGACTTAACAACGGCAATGATTCATTTAACACACGTGGCAAGAAAAGTCGTAAAACAGGGCAAAACTCACTTAACAAATTTCTCGCCTAGCAACATTCATTTTGGGCTCAATTGTGTGCATAAGTTGAGGACAGCCTGTACTTTTAACTGCTGAGAAGAATATCAGGAGCCACTTTGCTGTATCTTTTTTTCCTTCTTATTTTTCTTCAACATTTTTTTCTTGCCTTTCTTTCTTTCTTTCTTTCTTTCTTTCTTTCTTTCTTTCTTTCTTTCTTTCTCTTTCTTTCTTTCTATCTTTCTTTCTTTCTTTCTTTTTTCCCTTCCTTCTTCCTTCCTTCTTCTTTCTTTCTTTCTTTCTTTCTTTCTTCTTTCTTCCCTCTTTCCTTTCTTTCTTCCTTCGTCTTTCTTCCTTCTTCCTTCGTCTTTCTTTCTTTCTTTCTTTCTTTCTTTCTTTCTTTCTTTCTCTTTCTTGATTTCTTCCTTCTTTCTTTCTTTCTTTCTTTCTTTCTCTTTTATTATTTCTTTTCTTTCTTTCTTTCTTTCTTTCTTTCTTTCTTTCTTTCTTTCTTTCTTTCTTTCTTTCTTTCTTTCTTCTTTTTTCCTTCCTTCTTTCTCCTTCCTTCCTTCCTTCCTTCCTTCCCTCCCTCCCTCCCTCTTTCTTTCTTTCTTTCTTTCTTTCTTTCTTTCTTTCTTTCTTTCTTTCTTTCTTTCTTTCTTGTTTCTCTTTCTTTCTCTTTTTTCTCTTTTTCTCTCTCTCTTTTCTTCCTTACTTTACATATAGAGAAAGTCAGTTTGGTCTACTGGTTAAGGCACCAGACTACAACCAGGAGACTCTGAGTTCTAGTCCCGCCTTAGACGGGTCCGGAGTTAGCAAAATATCTTCCAAGGCAGCATCCGTGTTGCTTTATGTGGAAAAGGCCCAGGAGGAAGAAAGCCATTGCTACTTTGGTCAGGAAAACCCCCAAACAGAGACCAAGGATGGATTGTCCCCGTGAACCTGTGGAGAAAAGACAGGGGGTTATTTCTGATTTATTTGTAATAAAGCCAGAGGATTCCACACAAGGCTTGGAGCTCCCTCTACTGCTGGAAAACTCCTGGTTTTTATTAAAGACAGAAGAAGGAGTCAGCAGCGTCTGTTCTGAGACACACAATGTTGGTCAAGTTTCCTCGTTCGTGCGGGAGATTGTGACCCAGGAAAAACTCTGAGGTTGAGGTTGTTAATGAAGAAATATTTAATTCGATAAGAGAAGCTGCAGCCTTGGGGCGGCCGAGTGAAGAGTTGGGAGGGAAGGGACTGAGGGAAGGGGAGAAGAGGAGAGCCCACGGGAAAGAGAGATCAGGAGAAGAAGGAGAAGGAGCTGTCCTGGGGAGTCCTTGGTGCTCTCTGAGCTTGTTTGTTGGCTTGCAGAGGTTTTATGACCCAGCTAGGTAACATCATCAGGGATAGAAGGGAGCGGGGATTTGCAAAATGAAGGAGGAAGAGGAGAAGGAGAAAGAGAAGGAGAGGCGATGAAGGAGGAGGAAGACTGTGGGGTCCTTGGTGTTCTCTGAGCTTGTTTGTTGGCTTGCAAATAGGAGGAGGAAGAGGAGGAGGAGAAAGAGAAGGAGAGGCGATGAAGGAGGAGGAAAACTGTGGGGTCCTTGGTGCTCTCTGAGCTTGGCTGTTGACTTGCAGACCTTTCAATACCCAACTAGGTGACATCATCAGTGCTAGAAGAGTATGCAAGGAGGAGGAGCTGGAGGAGGAAGAGAAGAAGGAGCGGGAGAGGGAGGAGGAGGAGGAAGAGAGAGAGAGGGAGGTAGAGGAGGAGGGGCAGAGGGAGAAAGAGGAGAAGGAGGAGGAAGAGGATGAGAAGGATTGTGAGGTCCTTGGTGCTCTCTGAGGTTGGCTGTGGACTTGCAGACATTTCAGTACCCAACTAGGTAACATCATCAGTGCTGGAAGGGTATGCAAGGAGGAGGAGCTGGAGGAGGAAAAGGAGGAGGAGGAAGATAAGGAGGAGGAGGAAGAGAAGAAGGAGGGGGAGAGGGGGAAGGAGGAGGAGGAGGATGGGGAGAGGGAGAGGGAGAAAGAGGAGGAGGAAGAGTATGAGAAGGACTGTGAGGTCCTTGGTGCTCTCTGAGCTTCATTGTTGTTTTGCAGATGCTTCCATACCCAACTAGGTAACCTCATCAATACAAAGTAGCATCATCCAACTCCTACTGATGAGGTTCCTTAGTTGGTCAATGAATCACCAGCAAGACAATCACAAGCTCAGAGAGCACCAAAGATTCCACAGTTCAGCCTTGAACAACAAAGATTTCCTTCTGGAGAGGCTACCAGAGATCCAGCTTGGTCTGATGTGGACCTGAAAGGAATGACATTTCTTTGATTTCTTCCTTTTTTTTCCTTCTTAAGTGCACCTTCTCTTTTTTATTTCCTCTTTTGACTTGTCTCATTTCATTTCTATCCCACAGCTTGTTCACACCGACCTTCTACAACCACCTGAGTCCCACGTCCTTCAAGCCAATCTTTAGCTCCCCACTTGTCTCGCTTCTCCTTCACGCAGTAATAAGTCCCGGCGTCTTCCAGACTAACGTTGCGGATGAAGATAGTAAAATCCGTGTTGGAATTTGGAGAATGGCTTGTTATTCTTTCATCGTTTTCACCGGTCTGGGCATCTGCATAGATGAGTTTCCGCTGAGGACCTTCACCCAAGAACCATTTCACAGGACCAGGTGGAAGCTTGTTCGGCACTTCACACTCCAGACGGAGGTCTTCTCCTATGACAACCGTAACAGACCTCTGGGGTTGCGAGAGCCGTGGATCCTCGGCCTTAACACCTAAGAAGGAGGAACCAAGATTGTAGTTAAACCATAGAATCCTAGGCCTGGAAGGGACCTTGGAGGTCTTCTACTCCAACCCCTTCCCCAAGATAGAAGACCTTCTGCCATCCCAGTCAGATAGTTTCCCAGTCTTCCTTTGAAGACCTCCATGGATGGACCACCCGCAACTCCAGGAAGCCAACTAGTGCATTGATTAATTGTTTTCTGTCAGAAAATTTCTCCTTATGTCTAGGTTGTATCTCTCTTTGACAAGCTTACTTCTAGCCTTGCCCTCCGGGGCCTTAGAGAATAAGTCAGTCCCGTCTTCTTGATGACAGCCCCTCAAGTGTGCAGAGAAAAACACAAAGATGATTAGGGGGTTGGAGGCTAAATTGTATGATAAACGGTTGAGGGAGCTAGATACGTTTAGCCCAGGGCTTTTCAACCGGTGGTACGCGTACCACTGGTGGTACGCGACCACCTGGCTGGTGGTACGTGGTGTAGCTTTCTCTCCCCCCCCCCGCGTCGCCTTCCTCCCCCCTCCTCCACTCCTTCCAGCTCACTTGGCGGCAGCCTGCACAAATCCTACCGAACATGCCCTGCAGGGGGCGTGCGAAGAGCGCAGGTGCAGAGCAAGGCCCCGCCCTCCGCAGGGACTCATTGTGCAGCAACCGGATTGACTTCTGCTGGTGCCCGCAGGTCAGCGGGATCCGTGTGGCCCTTCCCCTCCCTCTTCTTACTGACACGCGCTAGGCTAGGCAAAGCGAACAGAACACGGGTGTGGAGGGAGAAATGCACTCACCTGACTCTCTCCCCCCTCCCACTGTTTTGCAGCATTTAACCCTTCCCCATTTCCACCACGGCCGGCCTGCCCGCCCGCCAGGTTGAAAAGCTCTGGCTTAAAGTCTGAAACAGCCGGGCTCTTGGCTGACTGATCGCCTTTCTCCCCACCCCTCATCTTTTCTACAAACCGGGAATCGTGGCTTAGTGGGGGCCTGGAGTGGGTTTTGGGATGCCCGCGCGCCCCTCGGATCAGACAAGCGAGCGGGGCTGATCTCTTCCTGCTAGGGAAAGCTGGAGAAGCTAGGAGAAAGATGACTGGGAGAAGTAGCCGGTTCTAAGTAGCCGGTTCTAATTTTTAGCGGGGTTTTAAAAACAATTTTAAATTAACAAGGCCAAATCTAATATTTCATTTTAATAATGTTTTTTAATGATAGTATTGGGGTATTTTTGTATTTGTATTTTATCAGGCTGTCAGCCGCCCTGAGTCCGCAAGGAGAAGGGCGGGGTAAAAATTCAATTAATAAATAAAATAAATAATAAATAAATAACGTACGTGCCTGAAAACGGGAGGTGAACCGGCCACATCCCCGCCCTGCCTGTGTGCTCTCCTCTGCCTCTGCGCGCACAGGCAGGGCCGTGATGTGTTGCTGCCTGCCAAAACCAGGTTGGGGTCTGGGCGGCGTAGCACAGGACGAAGGAACGAGGAAGGAAGGAAGGAAGGAAGGAAGGAAGGAAGGAAGGAAGGAAGGAAGGAAGGAAGGGGCAATGGGAGCTGCAGTGCTGCAGCCTTCCAGTCCCGTGAGCGTGGTTTGGCTGTGCTCCAGGCCTCGCATTCATCAGGTGTTCGGCGGCCGAAAGACAGAGCCTTTCAGCTTCAGGCCACTCCATCGGCCCTTGCCTCCCTGCCTCGGCCTCCCGCCCATCAGCTATTTGGCGGCTAAGAGTAGGAGCTGCTCAGCTGTTGGTCGGGATGCATCCATGCTGCCAGGTAGAACAGCGCTGGCCGCTGGTCTCCTTTGCTGCCCCGCGTGTCGTTCTGGACGCCTCCCCCCGCCCGTTCATATCGAGCCCGCAGGGGCTTGACGGAGAGAGGGAGGGAAGGAGGAAGAGACAAAGAGGGAGGTGGAAAGGAAGGAAAGAAGGAAGGAAGGAAGGGACAATGGGAAAGAGGGAGGGAAGGAGGAAGGGACAAAGAGGGAGGTGAAGGAAAGGAAGGAAAGAAGAAAGGAAGGAAGGGACAATGGGAAAGAGGGAGGGAAGGAGGAAGGGACAAAGAGGGAGGGGAAGGAAAGGAAGGAAAGAAGAAAGGAAGGAAGGGACAATGGGAAAGAGGGAAGGCAGGCAGGCAGGCACCTGCCATAGTCACGTCCCCCTCCACCAGAGACCGATGGATTCCCCCCCACAGGCACCTTGCAATCTGAGTGATCAGCTGGCCATGCCCCCCCAGCCATTGATCACATGACCCTGGGACACTGAATGTCATAAGTATGAATCAGTTGCCAAGCATCCAAATGTAAATCACAAGACCCTGGGGATGCTGCAATAGTCGTAAGTGTGAAAAATGGTCATAATTTGCTTGTAACTTCAAACAGTCACTAAGCAAATTGTTGTAAGTCAAGGACTACCTGTACTTTCTCATTTTTTCCTTTTTTTGGCGGGGGTGGGTCAGGTTTTGGTAGTTTGTTTGCGAGTGGTGGTACTCAGATATTGCCTTATCCGAAAAGTGGTACAATGGGTGAAAAGGTTGAAAAGCCCTGGTTTAGCCTATAGAAGAGAAGGATTAGGGATGGCGTGACAAGAAGGGACTGGACAGCTACTTGTCTGGAATGATATAGTTCTCCTGCTCAAACAGCGGGTTGGAGTAGAAGACCTCCAAGGTCCCTTCCAACTCTGTTATTCTGTTATTCTTTAATTCAGTATCTCAGTAATTTTTGTCTAAAGCCTTTCGGCCTGATCTCTCATCTCCAGCTCTTGCCAAAGTCGCCCCAAGCCATTGGAGAAGCCAGTTTAGTTAAAATGGCAATCTCCTTGATTGTGGCACAAACAGGTGTAGATTGTCACCCACACAATCAGTGGCTTCTGCTTACTGCCTGGCTGCAGATTTGCCAGCCCCTCAAATGGGAAGTCACAAGAGGAAACTGGTTTGACGTGAAGTCAGAGGTGGTTTTGGGTTGTGTTACATTTTAGAGAAGAACGGAAGAGGGGGTTCCACCTGCTCTCCAAAGCCCCTGAAGGCAGGACAAGAATAGAATAGAACTGGAAGGGACCTTGGAGGTCTTCTAGTCCAGCCCCCTGCTCAAGCAGGAGAACCTATACCGTCTCAGACAGGTGAATGTCCAGTCTCTGGAGCGCCCACGATTTCTGGTGGCAAGCTGTTCCACTGGTTGATTATCCTCCCCGTTAGGAAGTTTCTCCTTAATTCCAGGTTGCTTCTCTCCTTGATCAGTTACCAACCATTGTTTCTCGTCCTTCCCTCTGGTGCTTTGGTGAACAATCTGCCCCCCTCTGCCTTGTGGCAGCCAAGTAACAACAAGATGGAAACTAATCAAGGAGGGACGCAACATGGAATTAAGTAGGAATTTCCTGACAGTGAAAAATTTGCCAGTAGAACAACTGGCTTCCAGAGGATTATGGGTTCTCCATCACTGAAGATTTTCAAGGTGAGACTGGATAGCCATTTGTCTGGAATGGTAGGGTCTCCTGCTACAGCAGGGAGCTGGACTAGATGATCTCCAAGGTCCCTTCCAACTCTGTTCTGCTGTGTTGGGTAAAAAAGATTCTCCATAATGGCAGGTGCTGGTTAACATCAATCAGGGTTTGTCAAGGAGTTTCTGGACAGACTAAGAC